>NW_022722245.1:276094-277193 GCF_011630105.1 Anneissia japonica | reverse complement strand
TTGCTAGATGCGTATATACTGTTTGCAAGCGTACATGTTCTTTTATTCTGGACCCAATGGTTCTGCCAGTTTCACCAATGTATATTATATCGCAATGGGAACATGTTATCTTGTATACAGTGTTCTTAGTTAAGCATAGGTTGGTCTTTACAGCACAGGCACATGTATCCCATTTCTTAGGGCACCCCTGTTTTTCTTTAGGGGCCGTGAATATTGTCTTTAGTGAACGCCCATTCATATAATGTACTTTGATATTAAGTAACCCTGTCCGCTTAATTATTGCTTGTGCTTGTTGTTTAAGTTCTTCATTAATAAATGGTAGTTTCAGATAGATTGTATCTTGATCTTGATTAACCGAACGTGAGCTGTTCTTATCCATAGTACGTTTAATGGCGGAATAGACAAACGCTTTCGGATACCCGTTCATCATAAACATCTGTGTGACACGTTTAAGAGAATTTAAACGCGATTTGTGGTCAGTAGATCTGGTTATCGCGCGATTAATCTCTCCAATGAGGATTCCTCTCTTTTGTGATATAGGGCCATGACTATCCCACGATGTTATACACTGACTATGAATGGGCTTCGTATATAGAGTAGTCATAAATCTGCCATTTTCCGGTTTTAAAGTCACCATGGTGTCGAGAAACGGTATACTGTTATCAATTGGTAATTCAACTGTGAATTTAAGGGCAGAATTCAAACTGTTAGCGATACAAAGCACGATTTCAGGGGACCTAAATGCAGTCATGATGACATCAGATCGTAAGCATAGCTACATCGTGACTATATATGGGCATACAATAGTTTCTTGTCAAATAAAATTTGATAGTGTGGACAGAAAAAATATGTGTATGACATACCCTAGGAAATGGTGCATCAAGCATACGCACACTGTTCATGAAGCTAATTCTGGCATTAAGAGTGAAAGTGTCTCTGATGGGAAATCTACTCATCTGTCGCTTTACTATTCTCCAATTTATTGAAGTGTAGTTTGTAAAAATATGTAATGTAGGCCTAGACACAGAAACTGTGCTTGTTTGTTTGAGTTTTATTAATATAAAATATAACCGCTGTGTGTGTGTGGGTGTGTGTGGTG
>NW_022722245.1:272982-276070 GCF_011630105.1 Anneissia japonica | reverse complement strand
GGGTGTGTGTGTGTGTGTGAATGTACCCATAGCTATATTCATTAAATTTAGTAGTTAATTCGCTATGTATATTGTTCAGTTCAAAAAGATGAGGTTATTCTTTATTCATTTAAAGTAAATTAAACTGAAATATTATTATAATAATATGGTGGCTCTATGTCAATAATATTTCCTTTTTGATTTGTTTCACCACAGAATGATTTGTGCTTGACAGTGATAAATGAAATGATTGTGTACACATTTCAATACTTTACAACAATCAATTAATACTGTAATACTGTTTTATTGATAGTAAACCAAGCACAAATGAAGTTGAATATTTACTTTATATTAATAGTAGATGTCCATAGTATTTCCTTGTATGATCTGTTACACCAGGGAACAATTTGTGCTTGACAGTGATAAATGACATGATTGTGTACTGTATTTTAATACTTTCACCATTTAATTTCCTTTAACAGAGCATTCAATGGACTTTTCAATTTCTATTATAATACAATTGTCCGATAATATATCAGGTACACATTTTCAATTAGCTTTTCTTAGCTTTATTGATTTCCAGTGTCAGTTACTTTGAATGACAAGTTTCTATTCTAATAAATGTGAGTTATTCTTATTAAACAACTTACAATCTGACTAATTTAAAATGCTTTAATTTGTCAACTTATATACATTAAGAATGACTATACATTAAGAATTGACAATTGTTTTGACCAAGCACAGGGACTGGTTTGGTCTGCCTAATTCTAGGGTTTCTGCCCAAACATTTTGGTTGGTAAAATGTTAAGTTTGGCACTCACTGCGTCCGATGGTCGTCGGCCAACACGATTCTATGAGGAAGGCAACACGACGACTCGCACGTAACAAATTGTTTTGTATTACAATCTGTTCAGACTGCCGACGACAATCAGCAAACAGTGTCGCGTCACCTAACACTCACAGGGGTCGGAGTTGGATTCGACGTACAACACGCAGCGTACAGCAGCTATGTCACACAGTCCTAAAATCCATGGTATCAAAATTGTTACTAAAGCCCTGTCCAGACTATCAAATTTTATTTCTTAAAATTGAAATTGGTCATGGTGACATCACATAATGACCATATATGGTCATGCAACAATTTTTTGCTGAAGATAAATTTGCTGTTCAGGACAGAACTTTAAAACTATTCTCTTTTGCACTCTTTTATGGTTTGCACTGTACTATCACCTTCATCTTCTGTTTTTCTTGATACTTTAAACCAGTAGACATTAAATTCCTACATTAATTGATGCACTGTTGTTTCTTTACCAAGAAAACTTGTAGAATGTTTTACATTTTACATATTGAAAAATTATTACTCGGTAGTGATTTAGTATACTTGAGATTCTGGCTCTCCCTTATCATGTCTATTGTTGATTTGTAATCTTTAGTGAAACACAATAAATGAAAGTGTTATGCAGTAGTAGGAGAGGCAAAGTAAGCACCCTCAGACCTAAAGAATCCAGACACAAATTTTGAGCCATATTTACACTATTCTGAGATGTCTAATACATGTATTATATTTTTTTTAAATAAGTTTATTTAAACTCTGTCTGAACTGTCTAACTTACTTTCACAAATAACTATTGTATGCCCATATATAGTCATGATTTGACTATATAATGGAAATGATGTGATCACTGGTGGATGCAGGAATTCAGAATAGAGGGGCCTAGGGGTGAGTTTTACAGATAGAGCTTAGACCACTTCAGCCCCCACCCTGGTTGGGGGTGAGGTAAATAAATTTATGACTACAGCACCTATCGATGGCTAGAAATGGCACTCTCAGACCTAAATTTGATCAATATTTTGCTCTTTTTTTTCATTTTTTCCCCCATTTTTTTTTACAATTTTTTTTAAATTTAGGGGGGCCCGGGCCGGCTTTTCCTCCCTCCCTCCCCCCCCCCCATCCTTCTCAAGAATCCGCCACTGGTGATGTCATAATGACCATATTAAGGCATGTCATATGTTTTGACAAACAAAATTTGATAGTCTGGTCAAGGCTTTAGCTATGCTGCCCCACCATGACAAAAGGAAACTACTAACATTTCCATAGTTTTGAGTAATTAAGGAATAAACATTTGTATTAGCCAGCTCCTATTCTCTTATCACTGTTTATTACGATTAGTTGGCTAAATGAGAATTGGCCTATTGGCATCTGCAACACTATCATTGCTAACTATTATTAAGAACTAAATTTTCTTAATTTATATATATATTCAATTTTAAATGCATACATAAGTTCAAACCTTGTAGTAGATATGCTTTTTTCTGCCATGCATAAGGAATAATTGGAGTAATTCTGGTTGTTTTTTTATGTCAGTGAGCACAGACTTGTTTCCGATGAGTTTGTTACACTGGGCTCTTGGTTTAGCGTGAAATAAACCCTGCTGTCATCTTTGTCAGATTCAGCTTGTGGTTTACTCAGGTTAGCAGATGCCAAAGGTAATTGTTTTTCCGTTACTGTGAAATAAAATGGGCCTTTATCTATGCTGTTAACTTCTGGATACTCCATGATCACGCTATCCACATGAGGGAGATTCACCAAAGACTGTGCTTTCAGTGGAGCTTGCATACATCCGGTAGGCCTGGTATGTCTTGTAGCACATGGAGTACTCACGCTTGAGCCTAAAGCAAACGTACTCACAGAAGCTAGATTGACAGATCCAGAGTGTTGATTAGATGTAGTGGTAAACCTTTGTATTTCTGGCTCAGCATTTGCAGAATTGTTGTCAGGGATAACTGCATATGTAGCATCTGAATTGTAATGTGAAATTTGTTCACTGGTGATGTTGATGGGAAGAGCAGCAAATGTGGTACTATATGCATTCAAATTTCTGTCGTATGGCAAATGATTGCATCTTTTCTGTGATCGCTTGTACATACAGATACCATAAGATGAGATAATTATCAGTAAGCATATCAGTGATACAAAAATGAGAACGATCATTATAGATATACTCTCTTTTTTATTACAGCTGTCTTGTTGACTGCCTGTGCTGCTGGTGTTTAATAAATATACTCCTGATCCATTTACTTCATTAGAAGATGTCACATAGCATATCAG
>NW_022722245.1:262274-266966 GCF_011630105.1 Anneissia japonica | reverse complement strand
ATCAAATATTCCCTTCCTTGGCGATCAGACTGTTGAAGAGCTGTCTCTTATACACATCTAGATGTGTATAAGAGACAGGGCAACAACTATTCTTTGATAATGTATAATATTTATTTATGTATTTTTTTTTTTTTTTTTGTAGTACCAAGACAGACCAGAAGAAGCAGCTTGCACGCTGAAATCATTGGTAAACAATACAAAAACAATTATACCAATATAAACAATAAAAGGATACAAATTACAACAGGGGCAGATCCAGAAATTTTCTGATGGGTGGCCCAATAGGTAGTCCAGTGGCAAATCCAGGTTCTCAATATAGAGGGGGCCCAGGGATGGGTTTTGACAGATCGGGGCTCAGGCAAAAAAAAAAAAAAAAATTATGATTATAACACCTCTAGATGGCCGGAAATGGCAATCTCATACCTAAATTTGATTAAAAATTTACACAAAATAAAAAAGTATTGACTTCCTCTCAAAGGGAGCTAAGCTACCACTCCCTTGACACCCTTCCCCTCACGGGCATCCGAAAGGGTCTAATCAATTACTTATAGCTATTTATGCTCTCGCAGTCACAAAGCAAATTATGATTATGACACCTCTAGATGCACAGTATTGGCACTCATTCAAACTTAAATTTTTAATATTTTATCCAAATGAAAAATAAAAAATAATTTGACAAATGTAGGGGTTCCTGACATTCTGGGCACCTCATCCCCCTCAAACCCCACTCATGTCCTACAGACGATGTCATAGACAAGTTATTAACCCCTTTATAGATCAGGATGCTATAGAGCAGAGACCCTATGGGTAGGGGCAACGAAGGGGACACTAATGGTTGGTGGCGCTATGGCCCGCAGCACAAGAGCATTATGCCACTAAGCATTGGATTTAGTGTAGACACCAAGAACAGCCCAAGAAAGTCTAGAAGAAGACTCATTTCCAGTGGGGTCCTACTGGTGGTGATTGGGCAGTACACCGGGAGACAATCCCCTACTCTTTTCTGAAGAGTGTACTGCGATCTTTAACGTGTACATGAGCCATAAATGCACACAGGTCCAACGGCCTAAACGTCTTCCAAAAGATGGTGTGCTATTGTAACTTGTATTTTAGCCCTCCAGCTGAAACACAAGGAGAGGAAGCGATGAGAATTGAACCGGGGACCTAGAGATCTCCATGGTTCAGCGCACACACAGTGGCTACCACCAGATTAGCCGACTGAACTAAGCTGCTCTCTCTCATTGCATGGAGCATGGGATAGCTCTTCCAGCAGAGTACTACATTCCGTAATAATGGTTAAAAAAAACTCCATTATAGGCCTCTGTCTTTTGACGATTTTAACATCCAGATTTATGAAATCACATATATATATATATATATATATACATACATATACGCATACATACACACATACATATACACATACATATATACATATATACATACATACATATATACATACATATATACATATATACATACATACATATACACATATACATATACATATATATATATATACACATATACACACATATATATATACAAATATACACACATATATACATATATATACATACATATACATACATATACACACATATACACACATACATATATACACATACATACACACATATATATACACATACATACACACACATATATATATATATACACATACAATATATATAATATACATACACACACATATATATATATATATATATATATATATATATATAAATTTTGGGAAAACGCCGAACGTTATACAATTGTGTAAAAAATGATAATCCAATTCAGCTTTAATGACGCGTAGGGATATCTTCTCATACTTCCTAAGCAAACAAATTGGCAGGTCTTCCGAACTAAAATCCTTAATGATGGAACCAAACGGACACAAATTGATGAAAAATACAACACATTTTAAGAAAAGGACTAAGGATTTAATTGTAAACATGTTTCGGGTGTTCTCTCTCACCCATCATCAGTACAAACTGAAAGGCAAAATAAACGGAAAGAAAAATCTTGTCATTCTTAACTAAGAGTATTTATACAAAGAAATGATTGAATATTAATTAGTGAAAACAAACTGTTACCAATTAAGGTAACGTAACGATCGTTCTAGATAATCATATGCAAGGTGTTGCATACATTAGTGCTGTATGCTAATTGAAAAGTTGTAAGCTTAAATGTTTGAGTTGAACATTGAGATTTGGACTGTTCCATTTAATGTGTAGTGATTCTTTTATTCGTAATCTAATTTCACTGTTGTCCTGGTCAATGACGTTGAAGCAAGTGGTATTAGCTAATGTTTTGCATTTTTTATTTTCATAGATGTTTTAAAATGTGTGAATTTTTGTCTTTGCCAAGGTGTTCGTCAATCCTAGTACTCAAGTGTCGGCTAGTATAGCCTATATAGGTGGAATTACATCCACCACATTTGAATTTGTACACTACCATAGAGCGAAGATTACTAGGGATTGCGTCCTTGATACTGAACATGTTTTTTATTTTTGTAGTGGTGAAAACAACGTTTAATTTCAATCCGGTGCAATGTTTAGTTACAATATTTTGTATCTTGTATTTAATATCATCAGAATATTTACCAATAAATGGAAGTTTGAAATACATGACTTTGTGAGCATCATCATTAACCTTTGATTTAGTGTAGTTAGTTACACTATTATCAATGTATTATTTACAAATTTTATCAATGACATATGAGGGGTAACCATTTCTTAATAGTATGCCTTTTAGATTCATCAAATGATCATGGAAGCCCTTCCAACTATTATTGATTTTATAAATTCATTGGGAAAAGCCCTATGTTCTGTTGTTTAAACAGACATAGTAAGTCTAGTTATTATTATCATCATCATCATCATCAACATCATCATCATTATTTGTTTTTATTGGTCATGATTCATTAATAAAAAAACTGTAGTTAAGATGTATGGATATTATAGCTAAAACACCTTGTACTTCAATGCATTTTCAACTATGATGTAGGCCTACTCTGCACCCAAAGGCAAATACTATAAGGTTAGGTTTCCTAGCAACAGGTTTCCAGGTCATTTGCTTCTTGATTAATGCGAGAGGCAATAAAAATGAAAATAAATCATTGATTACCTCATAAAAGGACAAAATTAGTTATAAACTTCCAACCAGAAACAGACAGAAAAAAAATTTTTTGCTGCTTTATTTACAGACTTTTTACTTTGATTACCAGCCAACTGAAGGATCTATGCAAAAGAATACTACAACATATATCCCTTAAAACTCCATTAGCTGATGGGGATTTTTTTTTTTATAGATTTTATAAGTTAAGAACTATTAAACTTCAAATATACAAATTAAACAATTCTTATGTAACTGATTTTGAAATAAATTTTAGCTAATGACAGGCAGTACATCTTTAATGAATAAAACTTTTTAAAATAAGATTTTTCACTCCAACACAGTGAAGAATAAGGAGAAAAAATATATATCGGCAAGCAAACAAATTTACCTTCCAGATTTATTGTATTTTAAACTTACCAACACAAAATGAATGTGGTTGAATCTCCCGATACTCCTCCTGGATAAAGCATTGCTCTAAGACAATCACTCCTTGTGGATCCGACAACAGGTCACGACCTTTAAAATAGAATAATAAATTGCCACGAAGCCGACACCATTTTTCTTGATATCCTGAAATAAGTGAAAATTAATTAGCATAGGTTGACATTTTAAGAATCAAGTATCACTATTTAATCTTCGTCAAAAAAAAGATAACAATAACTTAACACCATAATAAAAATAATATTTATATGCTGACTTTAGTAATAGTTTAGTAAGTTTCAAAACTTTTAGTCTACATTTTGAAGAACCATTAACAGTATACTAATTCAACTAAAGACTAGATGAAATTCTTCCAAGGATCATGATTGTTATTATAAAAACAACAGCAGGTCATACATAATCTATGCATACATACATCTAAGCATAATACTCAGATGTGGGGTATGCTGGCTAGGTTGCAAGTAGAAAGCTACACAGTGTTAAGTTTACTTTTATTAATTTGTTCTAATCATATTTACAAATGCTATAATTAAGTAGCACACTGCTGATGATAAATCCCAAGAATGGGATTGGTAGCCACAACTTGCCTGGAAGAATGAGAAGGCTATGGTTAAATATTATCATGAAAATCGCTTCCATGATTTAAACTAGCAGAATTTAAAATGGCAACAGGCCAACACTTTGATGTCAGTCACATTTTTAACATGAACTAAACAAAACTTGATTTGAACATTTTTTGTTTAAATAGAAATTTGACACAATTTATTTAAGCAAGGATTCTGTGGCCCTTAATGTGATCACACCACAAAACTAAATTTTTGGTTATACAGTAGGCCTATATTATTAGCTGTCCATCGAATCCAATGAAGACGTCCGGTGAACCATTGATCTCCATCTGCTTTTGTGTCTGCTGTGGAGCTGCCAGCTACCAACGGGTATCTTCTATCCTTCAAATTTCTCTTAACAGTATCCTTAAATCTTAGTCTTGGTCTACCAATGCTGCGGGAGCAGTTCTTTAGTTGTGAATTGAGTATTTGTTTAGGTAGTCTGTTATTATCCAATCTGTTGACATGACCAGCCCATCTCAGGTTTCTTTGGATTAAGAGTTCATACATACTTGGTAGATTAGCC
>NW_022722245.1:250181-262048 GCF_011630105.1 Anneissia japonica | reverse complement strand
CCACAAGAGGGCACCGTAGTCAATATGTGGGAGAATTAGTGTATTATACAATAAGAGTGCTGTGCGAGAGTCAATAAATTTTCTTATTCTGGCTAAAATGTGAATTTTATGTGCAAGTTTGGAGCAAAGTTTGCTGACATGTGAATGCCAGTCAAGCTTATTGTCAATATAAACACCAAGGTGCTTGTGCATTGTGACTTTTTTAATCCGTTTGCCACCAAAAGATATTTGTTTAGGTAGTCTGTTATTATCCAATCTGTTGACATGACCAGCCCATCTCAGGTTTCTTTGGATTAAGAGTTCATACATACTTGGTAGATTAGCCTGGTCGAGGATATCCTTGTTTGGGACAAAATCCCACCATTTGACGCAAATGCCGCATCATGTAGGTGTTAAGTTTACGTGCTGCAGCTTTGTAGACAGGCCATGCCTCTGCACCATACAACAGTACGGAGAGTACAATGGCACGATATACTGCGCATTTGGTTTTGAAGGTTAGACCTTTGTTGTACCACACCTTCTGTTTTAATCTACCGTATGAGATGGAGGCGTGTGACATCCTGATGCGGATTTCTTCATCCATCTTGTTGTTGTTCATGACTGTGGAGCCATGGTATTTGAATTTCGACACTTTAGCTAGTTGTCGGTTGTCAATATGGATGTTTTGACCGGTATCATGAGATCCCGGGGTGGCTGATACATCATTTCTGTCTTTTTAATATTGACTTTTAGTCCGAATGCTTGAGCCGAGCTAGCAAATCTACTTATTATTTCCTGAGCGTCATCATGGTTGTGTGCAATGAATGCTGTGTCATCTGCGAACATAAGTTTTCTTACTAGTATCTTCTGGGTTTTGCTCACAGACTTGTACTGGTTGACATTGAACAAGTCTGCTCCAGGTCTGCTCTGGATCCATGCACTTTTTGCACAGTCCTTGAAGGCATGATTGAACACGACAGACAGGAATATGGAGAAAAGTGTGGGAGCTAGTACGCAACCTTGTTTTACACCGTTATTGACCTCAAAATGATTGGAAAGCTCTCCCTTTAGTCTTACCGAGGCCTTCATACCCGTGTGTAATGCGCTAATAAGGTTGGTAAAGTGAGTGGGGCAGCCTATTTTCAAGAGAATTTTCCACAAAGTTGTCCTATCCACTGTATTAAACGCTTATATATAATATATATATAATATAGAGTGGCATATAATAAAAATAATTATTTTAAATTACAGTGTATTTGTTATTGGTCATGATCCAACAAAGTGCCTGCTGTAGCTTGGAACAGTTTCCTAAAGTAACTTCAGATACTGTTGAAGCTGATTGGTCTTGCTGTAAATTCTATTTTTGTGATTACAGATGAACCATGGAATTGACATGTTGACAAGGACGCGAAGCCACGCGCACAAAGTCATCAAAACCTTAGACAATGGCGGCTAGACTTACCAAGTTGGCGAAGATTTTCTTTGCTATCAACCTTCTTTAAGAGAACTCAGGGTAGGCGGTATGCAAATGAATCATATATTCATAGTGTTATTTCATGGAACATGGCAGGGAAATTGTTGTAAAACCTCTATATTTTGCTCCCAAAGGAAGAGGGAAAAGCCGCATTCAGTCAACCTTGTTGTCGGCAAAGGCCAAGTCACTGATGAGCACTGCTCCTGTAAATCTGGGTATCTATAACCAAGCATAGATATCTAGGCCTAGGTTCATGTATGTTTCGCGTTTAAACCAGCTAAGGAAATTAAAATGTCCAAGAAAAAGTTTTTGATCATGTGACTAAATGACGCTCGCTGATTTGTCAGTTTATCTGTCAATCAAATCTCGTCGAGATGTTAATTAAATAATTTGGGAAAAGAAGTCTGCTGTATTCAATCATAAAATTTTAAAAATAAATTTAGCAAAAACTGACCCTAACATCTAAATTATAGGACTAAAATCATCTTATTACTAATATAATGCTAGGCCTTGATTTGACGGGAAACAGCAGTTAGCACTTAGTCTTAAGAGAGTGCTATTTCCTCCCCACATTGACATTTAGCAATTAAAGACTTGACGTTAATAATTACAATCACCTAGGCCTACCCACATAGTGTATAGTGGAGGTAACAAAATCCAAATGCTAAGCATCAGTTACTTCAAAGCAAAAACCTTGAGACTATGCATACTCTCAATTCTAACTGTCAGCAAACAAATACTTATGACATGCATAGTGACAGCCAACAGTATACACAACACACAGGCCTAGTTCAGACCATGTTCAGACTAGGTGGATAAACCCGGCTCAACTCACCGAGTTTATCCACGTGCCAGTTTGAACTAGGTGGCTTATCTCAAGCCGGGCTGTGTTCCTATAGTAACTAGGCCTGGCGTGCCATCGTGTTTAACTTTTCTAAGCCGGGCTTTAATCGCTGCGGGGGGTCTTGCATTGACTTCCGGTAAAAAAATGACCAATCAGCATTCAATTACGTTGTCAGCAAGCGTATGTTTCGAGCCCCATGTTACCAAACTTGTTCCTGGTTACGGTTCATTATGCTAATTCTCGCGCCTGGCTTATCCCGCTAGTCTAAACGCCCGGCAAAGTTAAGCCAGGTTTGAGTTAAGCCCGGCTCATCTCTAAGTCTGAACGTAGCCTAAGGGTATGTTCACACATACGGTATAAGACTGGATTAGCTTACGCCAGCGTAAGCTAATCCACGGATTAAAATTCCAAAGTGTTCACACAAACCACGTTTGCTATATTAACGTTGTGAGTAGCGGAAGTAACGTCAGTGCCTAGTTCACATACAATGGTGTACACTACGCCAGCCTTACGCCGTGTGTGTGTGAACATACCCTAAGTTTCAGAAACGGATTAATTACTTTATACATGATCAAACTCCGACATCGATTCTTGAAACAGTATTGTACTTTAAACTGCTTTCTTACAGTCTTACGCCTTGGCTTAACCAAGTCTACCTGTAATCATCACCTTATTTTTTTAATTACATTATTTTTGTTGATTTTTCCTAATTCCAGTGCATTTATTCCCAAATCTATTTACACTTGTATTTTCTGTATTCACCCAATAGAACTCAATATTAGTAATGAATAACTTTTAATTGCAATCAAAAAAATAACAGATTGAAGTTTACCAATATAATTAATACTAAACCGCCCCAAGTTTATTCATTGATAATAAATGAAATCCTCTCCATACAGATATTAAATATATTCATCTTATTTTTTTTTTGAATGATTTATATTCCACCAATAACATGCAAGGCATTCTTGATATAGTTTTGCACCTTTATTTACCTTCTGGTTTCCTTAACCAACCTCCAGCTCCATTCTTGATGTAGAGTGGACCTTCCTTGGTGAAAAATCTGGCTGGCTGGATGGCTACATTGATCAATTCTTTACTATTAAACCTCATTTTGCTGATTATAAGACTTGCACAGCACCATTAATGCTATAGTAGTCTCCAGTTAAATAGGTTGCCAGCAAGGTCACTGAAGGAAATAAACACACACACACACTTTATAAATACCTTTCAATACCTAAATATAATATAAAATTAAAACAATAAAATTTAAATCAATGCACAAATACATGTAAAAACAAACATTCAAAAACTAAATCAAAACACTATACATTAAAATAATATACACAAATATCTTTGTAGAAAAACTGTACTTCACACACAAATAATAAAAAAAAACTTTCAAAGGTATTTATAAATAAAATGAAATTATGATCAATAGGTAATAGAGTAATTCTGAAAAATACTAAACTATATTTATATCAACATTGCAGATTTAGTTGTGAATTACGTGGATAGAAACTGAGAACAGTGCCAATAAAGACTGAAATCAATTATTTCAGGGGAATGATGAATGTGAACTTATGTTTAATATAAAACAAATTCTATACTGTAGTATTGTACACTTTTTGAATGGTAACAATGATTATGTTTGAAATAGAATCATTATGGCTTGTATCACTGTCAACCTTGTTTTTCTCAAACTAGTTTTTATAAGTTCAAAAGAAGCTAGAGAGAAGACATGGGAAACTCCAAGCAGGAACTAGCATGGCAATCACAAGAGTCCCAAGGTGGGAGAAGCCACTTCTGGGATATTTGGTTAAATAATGAAAATTCTACTTCTGTGAGAAAATTATTATTGACTAGCATATACCCGTGCTCTGCACGGTGTTACAAGAGTGTGAAAAGGTGACAAGGCATATAGTTTAATTATAGTGAGGCATATAATTTAATTATATTTTTTTTTTATGGGAAGTTGAGGAGGCAATCTTTGAGGATGTTATAGTTACCTTGTCATTTTTTTTTCCAGACTACAGGGTAGTCCCCTGAATAGGGGTATTCCTATTTAAGGGACACTAACCACAAACATAAAATTGTCCCCTTAATATTGGTATTTGGCATGTTTTCATACAACAATGACATACATTATTTAATTTTATATTTATTGACACAGAATCAGTTACAGTAGAGTAAGAACTAATTTATGGCAATAATTTGCAATGCAAATACAATTTATTTATAGGAAATTAGCATAAATGTAATTAAAACAACAATAATTAAATATGTTTCCAATATTGTTTCATTATGCAACGTTGATAACCAAATATTCTTTATTAAATATTCCGGTTTTTTTTAAATATTGAGCTTTCTATTAAATGATCAAATAATTTTTTAAATAATCTTTTTAATTACAAAATCGCTTTAATTGTTCACGGCACCTTTGATAATGATTTTGAATTGGTGCTTTATAAATTTCTGCATATTATTATTATTATATTGTTTGAAGGATTGCATGTCAAAGTTATAATATATATTAATGCCTGCGGTACACAATGTACAGTAGATAGTTTTGAAAAGAACTTTGCTGTTGGTTGAGAATCCTGCAGACAATTGAAGCAACTCAATCGAAACGTGGAGATATTCTCAACTAACAACAACAGTTCTTTTCAGAACTATCTACATTACGTGGTGTAACCATATATTACTATTTATTAATATAATTTCATATTGTTTGAAATTGTATAATTTGATTAATATGTGTGTAATATGTATGTGAAATATCCTGAAAAGGTAAGCAAATACAGGTTTATTTACAAATAACAACAATCACGTTAGAGCTATTAGATGGATGTAGCATGAATAGAGTATGTTTCGACGTGGATTAGAATTCTATATGAAATACATGAAAAACAAGAAAGAAAAAGCAATCCTAATTGTTAAGGGTCAAAATTGACAAGATTGGTTTACGAAGTAACATGCTGTAGGCCTATACTGATATTCATGAATGCATTAAGGGGAGAAAAAAATTGCTTAAATAAATTCTGGTTTATTGCTCAAAAGATTTTTTTCTTATTTTTAGAGTGCTGTAGATGTTGTGATACAATGAAAAAATAATTAAGTGTCTCCTTAATAGGGGTTGTTTGCCCATATGGCACTCACAAGTGTCCCCATCCCATAAATAGAGGTGTCGCCTTAATAGGAGTTGGCTGTGAATAACTATAGTTTTATACAAAATTCGTCTCTGTTTAACATGTCTTTTTACAGTGTTTGCTGTTGTTTTTGTGTTATTGCAGTGGCGCCAGGCCTAGCACGGCAGTTAGTATTCATTTCTTCCACGAGGACTCCCAACATGATAAATATAATAGATCGAGCCATATTAGTCGGGTAAATTATTTATATGGAAAACTGTTAGATAAAACAAAAAGACAGTAACTCCGAAAAGAGACAGAGACATTTTGAGATTCAACATTTCGATCTATTTGATCATTTTCAAGAATACTAGTGAGAAAATCTCACCCATCCATATATATTTACAATATTCATAGAAGTATAACAGAAAACAAATAAAAACCGACCAATGAGATTAAAATCAAGTTATAACTAGCCAATTAAAAACGAGGTAATTAAAAATGAGGTGTGTCTTATATTAAGTATATCAATTATTATATATATTATGAAAAAATACCAAATGAATGGAATTTAAGTATTGTTGTACCCGTTTTTAAAAATGGTGATAAAAAAGATCTAAATAATTACCATGGAATATCTTTAACTTCATGTGTTTTAAAAGTTCTTAGTAAGATTATTGCATTAAATGTCTCATGCCATCTTGAAAGTGGAAATATCCTTTCTGAAGTCCAGGGAGGGTTTAGGAAGAGCTATAGATGCGAAGACCATATCTTTACTTTAAAAAGTATTGCTGCTTGTCGACACAATGAGGGAAAAACAACCCATCTAGCCTTCTTGGACTTCAGTAAGGCTTTTGACACTGTGTGGAGGGATGGCCTTCTAAAATCAGCATGGGATGTAGGCATCAGAGGTCGTGCCTGGAAATTAATTGATTTATTATATAAAGATGTAAAAAGAAAGGTAAAATTTGGGGATATTATGACGGATGAATTTAAAATACACCAGGGGGTCAAACAGGGCTACAGTATGTTTTGTCGCCCATATTATTCTGTATTTTCATGAATGAATTTACCAAACTACTTAGATCCCATGATATTGGTGTACATATAAATAACAACTGGCATGGAGCCCTATTCTGGGCGGATGATGTAGTCTTACTGGCAGAAGATGAGCGCCAGTTGGTTAGAATGCTTGAGATTGCTACTAAATTTGCAAAACAATGGAAATTGAACTTTAATTATGAGAAGTCCAATGTTATGGTCATAGGTAAATGTGTAAATAAAAACGAAGTTTGGAAATTAGGTGATTACAGCATAAATGAAACAGATACATACAAGTACCTTGGTGTACTTATCTCAAAAAATATGAATGATCATAATCATGTCGAATATGTGATTAAGAAAGGAAATCGTCTTATCGGTTATATAAAATCAATTATCAATAATCTAAATAATTTTAATAGAGTATACTATGGTAACATCCTGTGGCGAACGATCGCACTTCCATCTATCAATTACGCAAGTGCGGTGTGGGTAAACGGAAGCAAAAGTGATCTTGAAAAAATTGAAAGGCTGCAAATGCAAATGGCGAGGTGTATTCTAAAGGCTCCAAAAAACACACCCCGTTCTACCCTTTACGGAGACCTCGGATGGTTCCCCCATCATCGACTCCCAGAACATCTTCAGACTAAATTATATCGATCGTATTATGAAAATGGAAGAAGATCGTTGGCCAAAGCTGTTACTTAAAGCCCTAACTGCATCTGAAAATATCAATAACTTGAGTTATAAATTACTTGGTTGTGTCGATAATATATTTCAGAAATGTAACATTGAGAGTATTTTCCATTATATTAAAAATAATCGAGATATACCCAATCTTATATGGGCAGCTGAAATAAAACATGCTCTAAAACAAAATTTGTTAAATTGCTGGAAGGATGATATTAAAAGCAAACCTTCTATTGTAAAATATTCATTAATTAAAACGTCACAAAGTATGGAGGAGTACCTTCTTGACGGTACAGATTTTGAAGGAGCATCAATAAAATTTAAGCTCCGTTCAAATACCCTCCCTCTCCAACAGCGAACTCAAAAATGGTCTAATGATCAGAGTGACACTGCATTTTGTAAGGTGTGCAATGATAATTCCATTGAAGACATTGATCATTTTCTGCTTGTATGTCCAGTTCTTGAAAACATTAGAAGGATGGAAATATTACACTTTAAAAATAATCTCCAATCACTAAACTTTCACCACGTTTGGGATAAATTTAACTCTTTAAATATTACAGAAAAGGTATGTTTTATTTTTGGCAATGAAAATGAATTATATAAAAAGGAAATTATTGTGGAAATTGATAAATTTAGCAAATCATTGTCTAAAACCTGTGGAAAGAAAGGTCATTATTATTGCATACCTCTACCTCATAAGTAATCTTTTGTGTTGTTGTGTTTTTATTTTTTTTATTTATTTATTTTTTTTTAAAATTTATTATATTTATTTTTTTTTTATGTGCTTATCTGTATCTTAATAACGTTATAATTTGTTAACTCTAAAAATAGTATTACTACAGTATTACTACAGTAATGTTGTTTTTTTTTAGTGGATTTTGTTTCAACACCAATACAGTACTGAATACTGTTATTGTATAATTGTTTTGTATAACTTTTAGTCTCTTTTAGTTTAGTTGTTTTTTCTTTCTCATTGAATGCACCGAAATGTTGTGTGCCACTGAAACAAAAGTGTATGTTCAGTTGAATAAATTATTGTGAATAAACAATGAATAATCAACAATTATTCAACAATAGTATAGTATATTACTGATTGAAAAGTGACATGATTATTACTTGGGACTATAAGCCTAATCACACTTAATATATCGGTCCAGGGCCAAACAACTGTTCCATTCGCAGTTAGTATTATAATGCGGCTCAGCTTCACACTGCCAACGTTTATATCCCTCCTTTGCACCAGGTCTTTGCATTAAGTGTTATGGTATAATATGTCAAAATTGACCGCTATCACGTTCAGACATGAATATGAGTCAAATTAGGTCCTGCACTGCAGGACCTGAGCCGCCTTTAAAGTCGGACTAAATTTAGCTTAGCTCTGGGAGGCTTAAAATTTATTGATTGTTTACATATAAAAAGCTGGTCTTGAGGCCGCCCTGAGCCAATGTAACTAGTGTGACTGGGCTTAAAATTAGTGTATAATTGCTGGACTATGTTTAGTAAGTGAACTGGTTGTGCCACGATGAACACCAGCGTTATACATGTTCATTCATTATTACCAATATTGTATATTAAATTTTATATAATAATGGCAAAACACTGTAGAAATGTAAATAATGATAATAGCAGCTCTGGATCCGCCCCTGAATAGCAATGATATATGATAAAATTATTCTTGGTATTGACAACTGTACACATTTATGTAATGTATTAAAGATGCCCTTGAAGTGTTCAGACAACCTCATGAACAGTATATGAAATCAAAGAGAAACATTGCACTGCATTTGACCATCCTAACTTAGCTTGCTTTCCAATCTCCATAGGGATTCTAATATGTCACTAAGTTTTCCTTTCAAGTTTCCTGCAGAAGACATGCAAACTGGGTCAGAATGTTGTTAAGTTCCAAGTATATATTTTTTTGTACGATAAATCCACTGCATTGCATTAAATACATGTTGCTAAAATTCATCTAAACAAAATGTAGCAATTCTTCTTCATGGTTAATAACATATTGTAGTAACCATTAGGGCCTGCTGGCACATGGTAGGTCAGGTGGGCATAGGTATCAACAATTGTTTTGGTATGGCGAACCCTCCTGTAGGCCCCACCAATAATTTGCCCAAAAATGACCAAACAACAGGCCTGGTTAATTAATTAAGAATTGTTAAAAAAAATTAAATGTGTGACATAAGACCAGGTGACTAGGGAAATTTTTCTATTGATTTATTGTCTTGGTTTTAAATAAATAATTCAACTGTTTGAAGCATAGTACAACAATAATTGAAAAAAAACCACAAAAGTTGAGATTAGTTTAAATGTAAATTGCATTAATAAACTAATAGAGAGCAGACATACCTGCACCCTATTCTTAAACAAGATGGGAATGCAGGCCATGTATGGCCGATTTCATTATTTTTTTTTTTTTAATTCTTTAGAGTAAAAAATCAAATTTGCATGACCATGTCCTTCGACCTGTTCTTCCCAAAATTCCTTTTTGCTGAAGAGTTAAATAGAGTCAGGTGGCAATATCTTTTTGCTGCTAATGTCTGTAAATGTTAATTTCAGTTCTTTATGAACAATCTACAGCACCCAAATTCATCAAGCACCAGTGGCACTAAAGAGAATAAACACCTGATATGCAAAAGTCACGAATGTAACCTGGAAACTTCGCAATTTAGTTAACAGATCTACAAAAGACCTCAAAAAGTGTTACTACCAAAAGGAAGTCTCAATTCTTCAATGCCGACTTAAGAATATGAGCAGCGACTAAACCACTTTCTTTCTTTTTATATTTTTGATGGTTGAACTGTATGTTTTTTTGTTTTTTTTTTAATGTTACCCTTGTAATTTTTATATTTTTGGTGTTGAGTAAATTATTCTTCAATGTTTTTATTTTTATGTTCACTTTTATGTATTTTTATATTTAAAAAAAAAAGCAAATCCAACTTCGTCATGGTTGCAATAGAGATGAATTTAAATTTGAAAAATTACTCATCTATTTCTTAGATTATTATGTATCAATCATTATATAACCTTTTATAATGATCTATTCCTTTAAGTTTTGCACAACTTTACTTACAGACAGCCAGACAAACACCCAGTGGAGGTAGGCTAAATATATGATGTAAACAAAAAGAAATAATGTAGACATTTAAATACAAATTTCCTTTGTTAAATACAATGTAATCTATGCATTTTATTTTTCAACCTATATAATTTGTCAGTGGTGATATCACTTTTATTTGCACTGAATTTTCCTATTCCCGACTGATCCCTATATCGATATAGTGCCTTAGCCTTTTTGCGTCTCGTGTGCAAAAAAGCTCAATGCTGGGGTGACATTACTCAGTATATAGCGATGGAATACTTCGTTGCTACGCCAATCTATTAACGCACACAGCAGGCATAATGGTTATGAGATAACAAGTTGATTGACTTATAAAAGAAACTGAAAAAATATAGCAACGCTGAAAAATAATTCATAATTTTTACAATACACTTTAATTTATTAAAGAAATGTCTACCAAGACATTAGATCTACCTACTAGCTCCTAATAAACTTCAATCAATTTATTCTTCTCTATATCGCCAAGTACAGTATCGTGAAGAGTGTCAGTGCACATCCAATTTGGTACTACTAAGAAATCAATCTAACACATGCAGCTAATGCAACCAGTGGTCAACCAGCACTTTGATGGATTTACGATTTACAGTAGGGCCTATAGCAACCACTCTACAACCAGCAGTTTGATTATAAAAGGCCATAGAAAAAAGGTGATGAATGTCACAACTGACTTACAGTATAAAGCAATTATAGTCAAAGAATTTCATACATGTACTTTAGGCAATTTTTTAAGGAAATAATGGCTCCTTCTTAGTTCTATTTCCTATAGCATACTCAAAATCTGACAATTGCTTATTGAAAATATAGTAAATACAAAATATGGTGATATAATTTAACAGAGATTCTAATTATATTATTAGACTCACTGAAGTACTGATTTTGACTTGAAATTAAAGCGAACTCTGTTTCCCTCTCCATTCTTGCACTTTAATAGGTGATTATAATTTACGAAACACACCGATAGTATTGAGTTTAATTTTTCCTGTAATGAGATTAGAACTTTTGAATTTTGTGATTAAAGTACTTATATTTTTTAACAGAAAGTGACAATGTATAACAACAGCCATTGGTGAAAAGTCACCAGTTCCTACAATCTGGGGAGCAAGTAAGTGGAAAATTATTTTTTATAAGGGGAAAGGAGCTAACAGTTTCTCGATAGCAGATAACGTTCACAGCAATATCTGATAACATTTAAATTCCATCCACTTGTTTCCTTATTCTTATTTTTAATAACAGTTAACACACAAAATAAAGTACTTGAAGAAGAATTTGTAAATGCACTGTCATGGCTTGACTGTTAAATTACAGTAGCAACATATCTTGAAATAGAACAGAAATTCTTGGAACGACATCAACATTATAGCGAAAATATACATATATGTAAAGCCAATCAGGCCCGTAGCCAGGGGGGGTTTTTATGGTTCGGGCGAACCCCCCTTTTCTAGCGAACCCCCCTGTTTTCTAGCGAACCCCCTCGAATTTTTGAATGAGTCCCACCCGTTTTTAAATTGTAGCCTGCATTACAAGCCTACATTCATAGGATATGTCAGCTTCAGAAGTTCGGAGATTTAAATTAAAACGCAA
>NW_022722245.1:242493-250031 GCF_011630105.1 Anneissia japonica | reverse complement strand
GGGTGACTTAAACATTTCTAATTTTATTATATTACCACCTTTTCATTACATAGATCTTTTTCAAAACATAGGCCAAACTGCTTTTATAACATTATTATAGACCCATTAAACACAAAAACTGCTCTGGCCCCGACCCCCCACCGTGGCCCCAGGCGCCTGAACCCCACCAGGGGTGGCGACAGCGGGGAGGGGGGGGGGCGGACTCTAATATCGATTTAATAAGCCTTTGAAACCCCTGAATTGTCAAAATTTTCGGGACCACTTTTAGAACCTATTAATTGAAGCTCGACCATGCCCACTTTGCTTTCGTGGGGGAAAAATCTGGCCCCTCGTCGGGGCACCGCCCCCCCCGGGGGAAAATCCTGATGCCACCTCTGGACCCCACGCCCGGAGAACCCCCCCTTGAAATAACCTGGCTACGGGCCTGCCAATGAGATTATTGCATCAGAATTTTGGAAAATGTCCACAGCAAACTACACTTTACACTATGTGTAACAACACACTTGTGAGGCTTATTCCTCGGTATGCTAGCTGTGTCTGGATCCTGTAACAATAGAAAGTATAAATAAAATAGTCTGGAGACTATTATACAAAAATAGTGTCGTCACTCGTATGAATGAGCTTAGGACACTTAGAGACGACGATATATATAAATAACAAGCTTCAAACCATAACACTAGACATACACAAGCCACTTCATACACCAGAGGCTACATTTGTTTAAGTGTGTGTACAATAACATTTCCCAGTTATGCATTCCTCCCTTCAAAGAGCTAGTAATGAAAAACGTTGGAATCCAAATTTTTATATTGCAAATTATATCTATACCTGTAACAAAAATGAGCGTGTGGACAAAACACAGAGTATAGAATTATTATCTGCGTGGTACATTTTAATACTTTATGGTGCACTGTAAATAATTATATTTTTATTTTTTTAACATTTATTTCAGTTTGAAATTTAGTCTATAAATATCCATTTTTATTTTACTTACCCTTCCAGAATCATGTTTCAAAAAAGAGCTTTTTACTGGAATCACTCCATGATAACCATCTCTTACATTACCTTAAAGATAAAGCGATAGAAATACATAAGATGATTTTACTTTTTTGGTTTGAAAATTGAGCATCAAAGCAAAAAATTATGGGATGATTTGAGAGTGCATCCAGGACATAAAGAAAAATCTTCATTATCTTCATCAATCCAATATCATATTGGACCACAACACTAAGAGGGGGGCCCCTCGTCGACGACGCAGCGATGCACTTCGACCTCAACAACACCAAGGTGACGTCAGACCAGACTGGCGATAACATCACCAGTCTACTTGAGAAATCGAACGGATCATTCGCAAAACGTAGTGCGAGTACTACTGGTTTTTGCTGGATCAACACAAATGAAAAATTTCATACAATAAGAAAAATGTTTATATCAAACGAATGAAAAATACTGTAGGACAAACTAAAAACTGAATTTATGGGAGATGGAATATTCATTAATTTGTCATTAAACATCAAATTGCCAGAAATTGTTCTGCAATGGTTAGTCATTAAGCATGATAACAACATTTTTTGTTTTATTTTATTGACATTGCTTCGTTTATTGCATACTGTATATATATATATATTTTTGTATATATATATATTTTTTTTTAAATAAAGTTTGTTACTAAGGTAAAATATATAAAACTTAGATGATTGGGAATACCTTCCGACAAATTGTGGGAGATTGAGTATTTTTTTGAGTCAATTATTGTCATTGGTAAAACATGAAATATGTGTTACACTGAAATTATTCTGCAACGCCATACTCATTGTCTAAGATGAAGACTGTAGCAAAGCACGTGCTCAGGTGTTTGGTCAGTTATGTGCCTACTCAGCAGAATGGATGTGTTAAAACACTAGTAAAAACCAGAGGTCCAAAGTACAGATTTTACAATGTAACTATATAAAAAATTAAAATAAGGAAATTATATTTGTGTTCAATCAGCATACATGCCAAGTTAGACCAAACTGCAGGCATGAGACTTTTGTTCTACTGTATAAACCCCCTCCCATTAGGGGGTGCCAGGGGAATCTCTCCCCGCCCCCTTCTGAAATTTGTATTATCCTATGTTAACAGGAAATGCATTTTTGCCACTTCATTGTTATATGTTTACAACTGAAATTAAATATGTTAAAAATCTGCATTTATTCTTGAGGATGCATGTTTCTGTCCTCCACTAGCCTGCACGTGTAGCAGCTGGCAGTGCATTCTTTGTTCCTATAATAATGCAGGTAATTTGATATAATCTGATCAAAAATCTAATTAAAAGAAATTTTTGAAATTTTACTGACCCTTAAACTTATCAAAATTTGTCGATAAATATCCATTTATCCATGTTTCTGAAGAGGGGATCAAACGAATGTGCTGATTCGTTGGTTGTTGCCAACTTGATTGTAAGATTCTCTGAGAAATTTGCATCTGACATGATTTACTCTTTCAAAAATCTGTAACATGTGCAATGTATTGCCCGTGATATTATAGCCAGTTTCATTTGATTGGTTGAGATTTTTACTTAAAATAGAAAGCCAACCCAACTTAACTCTGGTGTAGTGTGCCATTTTTAGTGTTTGAATTGTATAACAAAATCAATCCTATTTTAAGTACAGTATATCATGAATATTTAGTGAAAGAACTACAAACTATTCATAACTTTATAATAAGGCAATATTACATTTCTGCGCGAGATTTTGGTCCTTAAGCGTGAAAGCGTGAGACAGACCTCAAATGCGCGAGTCTTACACTGAATGGGTGAGCCTTGGCGTGTATGAATCAGGGTTTTCAACATGCTGTGGTCGGCCTTGATCAGCAGCACTAATCCGATATTGGGATCTGTTCTAAGAGATTACTGTGCAACAGTAATTGTTAATTAACAGTTTTTCTTCTTTAGGGAGTGTTCTCCTTCTGAATAATACCTCCATGCTATGAGAAGCAATGGTTGTTATTTTTAATCATCACTAAACACCAATCTGGGTCCTGGTTTCATGTTTCTGATTGGTTGACCAATCATATGCACATAGTTTTTTCTAAAACCTCTGCGGAACATCAAGCTTCACTACTATATCCTATGCAGAGTATCATTGTATTACAATTACAGTATACTAAAAGTACTGGGCCTACAGATACTAAGCCTAGCCTTCTGGAGTAATCAGGCCTATGAGACGATTGGCGGCCCAACTGGCCTGGATGATCGGCATGCCACAACGATCTGGCCCAACTTTTGTGGACAATCGGGGCCACTTTATAGAACAACAGGAGACAGAAGTTCAGGTCCAGGTAAGTAGAATGATTGGACCCACTTTACTGAAGACAATCCTAAATGAGAATTTATCAATTAACTCTTAATGAAAAAAAAAATGAATTTGATTTGGTTTTTTTTTTAGCTCCGATGAGGAGCTCTAGGAATAGCGGCTGATTAATAATCTTTTTTGTGCTGAGTGCTATATAAATCTTTTTTGTATGGGTGGCAGTATTTTTATTAGTTTCAATGAGAAGCTCTTGAAACACTCGACTGAACCTCACTTTTTATTGTTGTTCAGTGTTCTCCCAATTGAAAAATTTTTACTAGTAAATTTGTCCATATAGAGCCAGCTAAGCGCACACAAGTTCAGATATTGCCAATTTTAAGTGGATTTAAATGGCTTCAAAAAACAAATATACGTAATCATAGCTTAGGCCTGGAAAGGAATGATGTTCGTTTATTGAAAGAAGGGCAGCCTAGTCAACCTAGGCCTAATAATGTGCTTTTTTATTCTACCAACACACAATTTTTACTGGTTGGTCAGTTATTTTTACTGGTAAAATTGACAGCTAAAACGGCTTCGGGAGAACACTGTTGTTGTTGCTACACATCTAGAGGTGATTTTGAACTTTCATGGCCCTTTTTTTTTTAGATGGACCACAGACATCCCAATATACCTACAAAACAAAACAGGGGTTTCAGCAAGTATTGTACATTACTGCCATTACCACAAATAGGAAATGTCGCATGGATGACGCGGTTGGTTAACGATGTGTTCTAGGGAACCAAAGGTTGTGAGTTTGAATCATGTCTTGGTATTCAATCTCTTTTTTTTTTATTTTAAGAAATTTCATTTAAATTTCACTTTTATGACATGTAATTTTAATTTTGTACAAATGAACATTCTAATTATTTTAACATTTCTTTCTTATTAGCTCTTCTAAATATTTTTGTCAACCAGCTCTCAAATATCTTAGAATGTTCATTTATTAAACGCTGAATAGAGGTAACCTCAGTTTATGCGCGGACCAGTAAGCAGTCACTCATTTGTATGGGCAACCGTTAGGGCCAATTATTTGTATTATTAGTTGTAGTTCCATGGAGCTCTAGAAACACTCAGCTGATGAGACTTACCAGGGAGCTATCATGTTTTACTCATTCTGAAATCTGTATTTTTTAACTTTAAAGAGTTGACTAGTCCTATTCTACAAATTCATAAACTTCTTAACGAAAAAATGGCTGCCTTTCAGTTATGCTGCCGTCGGGTCGCATGTATACTGTTAGTTTGTTTGTGTCATTACTGTACTTGTCTTACAAGAACTTTTCGGTACTCGTTGCGGCACGACGAACACCAAAAAGAAGTAGAACTGTATACGATACTACAAGAATTATGACACAATTAAATTCCAATTCAGAGAATTATACCATCAATAAAGAATAGTGATTTATTATTTTGAATGCGCATTATCTTGTATCTTCTTCATTTTCCAAAATGTTTAGAAGTGGTTTTGACGAAAAATAATTTTACATTAAATGAAAGAATGAAACCCCTAAATCGTTATATTTTTTTTTCCTTGAAACACTTTCGAAAAATTTTAACGGATACCTGACCACGCCCACTTAGTTCTCATCGGGGACCTACCCCTCCGCCCACATTGTACCGTCCACTCACTTCCCCTTCCCCACCCCCAGATTTCATACGCTGGCGCCGCCCCTGTTATTAACACATATTCAAATCGGGTTAAATTATTAGATTTATCCGCACATAACAGTGCACGAGGGGTGGGGTTTGGTGGTGGAAGGGGGTGAGGTGTTTTGAGATAAACATCTTGCACATATGTCACCCCATTGGACAATTATTGTTTGGAAGTGGTAAAATGTAAAATAGAATCCATCGTTAAAATAATATCTAAAAAATAAGTAATTACGTGAAACTATCATATTTCATGTTTATTTTTTAATAAATATACTGATAATCATTATTAATTATTATGTATTTTTCTGTTTATCAGTTATTCATTCCGTCAGTAACGCCATATTTTGTCATATTATTTAGTTGGATTGCTTAATACACTGCACTAATATTCATCTGAAAATAATAAAGTAAAGCATTAAAACTAATTTTATAAACATTTAATTAAAAGAGGAACACCGGGAAATATAAAAAAACATAACACACACACACACCCACTCCTTATCATTAAATCAGGATTCATCTAACTCCCTGATCGTCGAACCATGAAACCTACATGTAAAACATAGGCCTATGCTACTAAACAGGAACTATCACCAACAAAAACCATATTCAATGACGTCACCGCCTGCCAAATCATCGAATTTATAATGAGGTTTTCTCTACTAACACACATGGGCACAGTTTATTGTTGAGTACCAGGAGTACGAACACATGTTTACGCACCCGGTTTCATCGATAGGAACCGTTAGGAAAGTGTTTCAATCTTGCTTAAAAATCATCTAATATTATAGACATTATAAATGATAGCTATATTTTCGTATTAGTACAGACAAACGAAAAATTATCGGATTTTTTTGCTTTTTTCGGTGAAATATAGGCCAAGAAATGCCGATCAACAGAGCATCCGAAGAACAATAGTTGAACTATGAACTTTAAACTGCGCATAGGGTTTTACTATTGGAGTAACATTGGACACTTGGTTTGTTGTTCATGTCCTCGCCTCCCACTGCGGTGCTGCGCTGTTGAAGCCGGTCTGTATGATAGTACATCAAAGGCCTCGTTATCGCTCATAAATGGCCTTTACAATTGGCGGTTCGTTTGTTCTTAATAGCAAAGAGTATAAATAGAACAAGAAAGCAAAGTCTCGTTCGTAAAAACGTCACGTCTGTGTAGGACGCCCACTAATGGTTGTATGTTCTTTTTATTACCCAGTGCAGCGCTGCGCCTGCTATAAACTAAGTAAGCAGGAAAAAAAAGTACAGTATCTTGTGGAGAACAGATAAACAGACAAACCGACTGTGCGCGGTGGAGTACTGGGTAATAAAACACATACAAGCGTTAGTTGGCGTCCTACACTAGCTGCGTATGGGCGTATCGTTTTTTTACTCTCTCAATGAGCGTTGTTGGCTCTCTTGTTCTATTTATACTCTTTGTTAATAGGTTTATTGTGCCTTTAGGCTATGATCGCTGTTTAGAGGCCAGCGTTGGATCTCCAGTCACTAGGCCTAGGCCTATAACAACTCCCTGGGTAGACCTAGCCTAGGCCTAGACCTATGTTGAAAATATAATTTGTCAAATATCATACATAAATTTTTCTACCAGCTATAGAAAAGTAGGATTCCGAAAAGTATATTGGACGATAAAGAGCGTTAAGAAATATTGAATAACTACTGCCTTGAATAGGCCTACGCCCTAGGCCTCAATGCCTGGCACAAAGATTCATTTACACCGGTAGCATGCAGACCTGTGTCCGGCGAAGATTCTTCCACGGGTTTCCTCATTTCGTCAGGTCTAGACTCTAGGCTAGGCCTACTTAAATGTATCTATAGTTCAGTATAACAGCAAACTGAAACGAATAAAATGTAATTAAAATATTCACCTGTAATATATAATTCAATCTGCTGCAATAGACAGTGGCGAATGTTTCCACAGTTCTTCAGAACTACCTGTTTAAGCTAACACATTCATTAGCCAGCCCTGTCTATAGTCTGCTCCTGTAGAGGCACAGTCGCACTTCTGGTGGTGAACATGAACACAAAAGATATCGAATCATATGTGCGCAAAAATAAACTATTTCTCAGAGATAATCACTACTCTCTAAGCGGTATTTGCCAACGTCATTAATTTATGCTCCATAAAATATCAGGCCTAGGCCTATATTCCAATACCAGACATAATGTTACTCAATATATCCAAGGAGGTATAAAATATCATTCTCAGTATGTATGTAGGCCTACTGTGTACTTGATGATGACCTATGGTCGAAAGTATTAGTACAATTATATTTTATTTTGAGACAGATACAGAACTTTGTTTGACTTCTTATTTTATATATACAAATCTGTCTATGCAGCAACTCTATATTTACTTATTAAGGGAACACTTTTCCGTGAAATGAGGGAAAATATATCTTTGAACATTACGGCCAATCCCTACCAAGTGGAAACCCCTAATATAATAATATTTTCCAAAAACCGAAAGGTCCACTGATTATTCTCAGATAAGAAAGTATAATACATACTCCAAGTACTGAAATACACGCCATCGTGTTGGGATTCG
>NW_022722245.1:238455-242375 GCF_011630105.1 Anneissia japonica | reverse complement strand
TATATACATACATACATACATAGAGCAATAAAGTTTATCTATCTTATCTTAGGCCTATACATTGTATATATACAACAGAGTATTATATATAGGCCTATATATTTATTATTAAAAAATATTTACCATGTATATAGAATATATATACAGCATAGGTCGCAGGTTCAAATCCCGTCGGAGGAATTTTATTACACACTTTCTTTATTCATTTATTTATAGGTTCGTTGAGAGTTTGCTACAGGATGTATTATTATGTTTTTTATTCTTTATTCTTTCTCTGGTGTGACTCGAACCCGAAATCGCTCGCTATCTGGGCGAGCGTCACCATTAGACCACAGAGGCCCGTACGATATTGTTACGGCTCTAAGACCACTAAGTCACTCGCCGGTCATACAAATTGAGGGCTCATACACAGTGTAGCGAACTAAGCAAATAGCTTATAGGTAGCAGCTCAGTAAATTATAAGAAACAACATTCAAATGAAGGCTTTACTGCTCACTGAGAACACAAATAAAGTATATGAAACAGATAATAATACAATGCTCAAAATAGAAACACAATTACAAAAAAGAAAAGGAGATGACTACGTCTTCGTAGACTTAAAACACAAAATTTATTCAGAAAATTGATATTTCGACCCGTGTTCCAAGGTTTCTTCAGCATGTGTGACAAACGAAATGTAAGTTTTATCACAAAAAGTATAATATGATTGGTAGAAAATTTATTACAACGGAAATAAAAACTTAAAATAGAAAAAAAAAGAGAAATACGAAAATGTATGACTATTATTCATAATGATGGGCTATCAAAATAGTAAATATGTGATAGAAAAATATAAATCAATATATAAATCAATGTCTATTAAAAAAAATGTATAAAAAAAACTGAGAAATAATATATAATACTGTATAATATGAATTAGGAATATGTAATCACTGATGACGAATAGATCCTTGATTTATTTATTTATTTATTTATTTATTCAACCATATTTCGAGAGGGTGACCCATTCAGCGTGAGCTGATCTTAAGGGGCCTTCGACAATACAAGAACATATTTACAAAAAACAAACGTCAACATGTTAAAAGATTATTTACAAAAAAAATTTGAGATGATAAAATTCAATAAAATACAAAGGGAAAACAATCAGTTTAAAAGTAGATAGAAATAAAGATTAAATTGTACTATTATAAAATAAATAACTTTTTAATTTAGTTTTAAAATTGGAAAATGTGCTAGAGTTTCTTATAGAGACGTCAAGTGAGTTAAAATATTTGGGACTTTTATATTTAAAAGAACGTTTAAAAAGTTCGCATTGAGGTCTTGGAACGACAAGGTCCCACCTTGAAATTTGTCGTGTGGACATTCTACCATTTACAGTAATTCTGGCAAGTCCGCGAGCGACAGATTTTAGCAGGGCAAGATTGTTGGAAGCTCGGTAGGCCAGGCAGTCAGTTTGAAAATCAGCACGTTGGGAAATAGTAAGAGTGGAGATAGTGTTAAAGAGTTGAATAGTAGGGGTAGTGTAAGAAACTTGAAGGATGGTCCAAAGGGCTCTGTTTTGCAGTTTTTGAATTTTAGAAATGTGGCTAGGTTTTGAACCTCACACAGTAATGCAATAATCGACATGGGGTAAAAAAGGGGCGTTGTAAAGAAGCAGAGCTGTTTGAAAGTTAATAAAGTATCTAGTTCGGGAAAGGAGAAAATTAGAAGAGTTAAGTTTGTTGCAAAGGTAAGAGATGTGGTTGTTCCAAGTAAGATTGCTGTCAATATATAAGTCGGTATATGTGAGATTTGTCTTTGATTATAATAAATTCTGACATGCGCCTATTACTGGCATTGAATGGCCAGGATCAATCAATGGTTGTGCACTTATACAGCGCAAATAACGTTCGTCTGTATGAGCTTTTCAGGGCAACAGAAAAGAAAAAAATAGACTTACTATGTCTGTTTGTACAACAGAACATAGAGTTGTTAAAAAGTATAATAAAAAAATGAATAAAAACACGGAAACCCAAAATACTTGCTACCGCGACGTTAGAGATTCGAAATACTGTTGCAATGTATAGTGAAGTACACCGAGACTCAAACCAATGTGCGCTTATGAGCCGACCATAGGCCAGTGCATTTTCCGTTCACAGCGCGGACTGAAAGCAAAAATTGTTCATGCATATCACAGTAGTTTTGAGTTTAATCTGCTGCTGGTTTAAAAGCATAAAATGTAAATTGTGTTTATATAGTTTCTTCAAATTGTGTTTATATAATTTCTTCAATAAAATATATAATTTCTTCATTTGACCATGAAAAACTATTCTGCAAAGTTTCATTTTCATAACTGGGAAGTAAGCGATTTTCATTAGGATCAGTTATCCATTTTTAAAAATCTGGTCTGAGACGTTTATCCTTTGAATGGTCCTCATATCCACCCTACTCGGGATCGTCACAAAAATTTAATTATTTCTTTACTAGACCTTGAGAAACTATTATAGAAAGTTTCATTTAAACCCATTGAAAACTTTTTAGAGATATTTAGGTGTGGATCCTCAGAAATTTAAATGACCCCCACATTTACACCCTCAACTGGATCGTCCCCAACACATAATAATTTCTTCCTTGTAATTTCGTTAAACTTTCCTGAAAGTTTCATTCAGATCTATTGATCCGTTTTTAAATATCTGGTCTGGGACGTTTCCTTTGAATGGTCCTCATATCCACACCCCATTCCAGATTGTCACAACAATTTAATTATTTCTTTACTAGACCTTGACAAACTATTATAGAAAGTTTCATTTTTTTAAAGAGATATTTAGGTGTGGGACCTCAGGAAAATGTTAATGACCCTCAAATTTACACCCTCACTGGATCATCCCCAAATAATAATTCTTCCTTGTAACGTTAAACTTTCCCCGAATGTTTCATTCAGATCAATTGATCCGTTATATTTGACATTTTCTTTTGAATGGTCCTCATATTCACCATTCACACCCTACTCCGATCCGGATTTTTACAAAAATGTAATCATTTCTTTACTAGTTGACAAACTGTTATAGAAAGTTTTAATTATACCCATTGATTTTGTTTAAAAAGAGATGTTTAGGTCTGGGACTCAACATTTTAAATAACCCTCAAATTCACACTCTAAACTGGATCGTCCCCAACACATAATAATTTCTTCCTTGTAACTTGATTTAACTTTTGCGAAAGTTTCATTAAGAATTATTGACCCGTTTTTTAAATACAGTATCAGTGTAACTGCTGAGATGTTACTAGTTGCAGTTGTCATTGTATGTTATGTAACACTGACCTTGTGTAGGCTATTGGTGAATATGTAATGTCTACATGCCTGAGTAACAGGTGATCAATAGACTATGAAAGTATGACTGGTTGGCAATTATTGGATTGCTAAAAAAAATCACATGATATAGTTGAAGGGCGCTTATTCAAACGGGGCGCTTAAGAACATTTTCATTTTCAGCACTTATTCGAGAGGGGCCTTATTCAAACGGAGTGCTTATTCGCGTGAGTACGGTATGTACACATTATAAAAGGGCATGTTAAATCATAGAGAAAATTTACTCTATGGTTAAATGGTCGAAATTAAATAAGTCACTGATCACATTTCACCTGGATGTTACCAATCCTATGGAAGGAGACTTGAGACAGCCCTTCTGGCCTATAAACCCTCAATTAGGCCTAATCAAACACCACCACCAACACTGCAGCAGGCAATACTTTTTTATACATGGTTTAGAGATTTCGCTGCCCGCCAATAGTGTTGATTTTGAATAAATATTTTGGCCAATTAGCGCGCCCACGAAAAAACGGGGGAAAAAAATAAAAAGTTGTTCTTATTTTTATTTTGCCCGCAGCTACCATTAAATCTCAAACAATAAGATATGTATATTTAATAAATAATACAGTAT
>NW_022722245.1:219900-238447 GCF_011630105.1 Anneissia japonica | reverse complement strand
ATATGAATTATAAAAATTTAAAGCATTTAACCATCTTTATTAAAAAAAAAAAAAATAACAATTTTATTTTCTTCTCTACCTGGATGATTTTGGCAAAATTATATTTATATTCCGCTCTTCTTTGACGATCTTTAAAAATATAAGTTTGTAAAACAAGGTATACAAAAATCTAAGATTCCAAAACAGCAAAAGGTGCACTAATAGTGGAGTGGAGTTGAATGGCTTGGTGGTTAAGATAATTGCCTTCCAATCCCAGGGTTCTTGGTTTAATTCATCTTAGTGCTGCAGGATTTTTTTCTCATGACCAAAACAACTCCAATCCCTAAACCTCATATTGAGATTTAGTTCCGGATTTAGTTTGTGTTAGGCATTGTGTGTGCAAGTTGTTTTGTGAAAAGGATTGTCACCTATAAGTAGGATATATTCGCTATTGAAAATCCTAGGTGAATGTGTTGTGTGCCTAAATAAATAAAATTATAAATATTGAGGTGGCGAGAGTTGCGAGATTTTAAAATGATTTGGGTGAAAATGTGCTAATGTACCCACACAACTAGTCTAAAATTATAAAACAGCAAAAGGTGCACAGGGCATCAATCAGCAAGACAATATGGTCCAGACACCGTCCATGAGGTTCTAGCAGCCCCTGCCTCCAACTCTCCTATAATCCCATCAGGTGCATCACTGCTACCTCCATCAGGAAACTGGCCTATCATTATTCACTGTAAACTACAGTATACATCCCAGTTATGTCACCAGTTCTGTTGGGACCAGTGGCGGGCAAACCTAAATTGTGTACTTCCAATTTTTTTCAATGTCGGCCACACCCATTCTCTTTTATAGCACTACACAGTCTTCCTAATAGGCCTAATATTAGCCTTGGTTTTTCAACACCAACTATGATAGGTCTTGTTTTGTCAAAATGAGGGAATGCAACAGTTTGGAAAGGGATGGGGATAAAAACATGCGCCCGGCGCATTCTCTTACCTTACCACTAGAAATTTCCTGAGCACAAAAAAAATCCAGTCATGTGGGCCTATTAAGTAATCAAAAACAATGCCAATGCCAGAAATTCCCCGATGAGGAGTTCGAAACCCCCAAAATGGGCCTGCATTTACCTCAGCCCCACCATGGTTGGGGAAAATTTTTTAAAAAGACACCCCAAGATTCCTGGAAATGGCATTTTCAGATTGTAAAATTACATTTTCAAAGCTGGTGCCGTGATTGTTTAGACATCAAATCAGTTTCTCCCCCCCCCCCACCACTTAATCCTTCAACCCCTATAAGTCTCCCCCTCCCCATGTCGATACTTTACATCACTAGATACAGTGAGCTACAGAAAAAGCCAGACTCTTGTTAACAATGCCAGAGTAGGTGGTCATGAAGTACTAAAAATCGGATGAAAAAATAATTTTGAACAATGCTGCGACGGCCGCATCGATATATTTGGCAGGCCGAAGTTTGCCCGCGGGCCGGGGGTTAAATACTGGGGTATACATCAATTGAAAATACTGTAAACTTCATATGTACTTTATGATTTCAAATACATGTTTCAAGTAACTTTATTGGTCTTTATAATACAGTACAAAGAAAATCTTGTCAGCATCTTAATTTGGAAGTACTTGTACACCTATAATTATTATAGAACAAATATCCTCCAAATATTTCAAGAACATTCACAAAACAGCTGAGAGTATATTAGGGTATTTTTAAATAAATTTAATACAGTACACAAAATAATAGACTTGAATTCTCTATTTTTTTAAAAATTTCACAAAGTTAGGGGGTGGGGGAAAGGCCAGAAGGTCCCCCTTGGATTCACTTATGAATTAGATTAGTAGAGCACCTAAGTGACCCAGTTGTGCATTTTATTACCGAAGCATGAAACTTGGCACAAAATATCTTTCATATTATATGTAGATTTATAAAAAAAAAAGTTGTGTGCCATGTCTCTGATGCCTACTATGGCCACCATTTTGAATTAAAGAAGGTCACCACTAATGTATCTTATTTCTACATTATTCCATATTTGCAACTTTCATTGAATTTTAAAAATAATTACTCTATAATGTTAGGAATAAATTATATTATCAGTAGAACTTTAGAACTCCCCTTTATGTGCTGATTCCTATGACTAAATCAGCTTTTTTTTTGTCTGGTTTACCAATACAGTACTCAATTATTGTCTTTATCTGGGATGGTTATGTAATCATCACTATAGTAAATTATGTCTTCATTGTCATGGATCAGAGATGGTAATACCTGCTACACAATCCATTTAAAATATGGCAACTCAACAATACATTTTCTTCACCATCATGAGAACTGTTTGATTACATATGGCGCTGTAAGGAAACAAACAATTTGCATCTTATTACAATTTTTAGGTTAATAAACATATATAATTAAAATTTGTTTTCTTAATCACATTCTCAGTCAACGCTGGAATAAAATATGTGATGTCTTTGCAAAATGTGGACAATGCAAACAAATAGATAAATAACAACAGTGCTCTAAATAATAGGACCATCAGATACAGGAGTCCCAAGTTGGAAGGATCACCCTTCTGGGAGATCTATTTAAATTAGCTTTCTTAACATGCAAATATTGTGAATTCGTAGGAGATTGGTTGTTTTTCAGGAGATATATACATATATACATACATATATACGTCTACATGTGTGTGTATATATACTGTACATGTGTGTGTATGTGGTTTGGATTGGGTTGGATTTATTCGGTGTAAACCCAAAGGATAACCCACTATAGTCTGAAGAAGACTTATTTCCAGTGGGATCCTTAATCTAGTGTTGAGTGAGCAGTACACCGACAGAAAATCCCTACTGTTTTCTGAATAGTGTACAGCGTTCCTTAACATGCACACAGGCCATAATGCACACAGGACCAACAGCTTAAACGTCTCATCCAAAAGACGGTGTGCTATTGTTACTTCCATTTCAAATATAGACACTAATAAAATTATACACAGTTGACGAAGTATAGGAGCGTAATTTTATTAGTTATGTATACTGTATATTTTCGTGAAACTTACCTACTCTGAGAGTTACAACAATTGCTGCAAAAGTTCCCACATTCACCCAGAATGCCTTGCGCATTTTCTGCTGTTCTTCTTTTGGGTCAACCTTTGGACCTACTGGCATGCGAATCATTGTGTTATCTTGAATATGAAACTCTGTAATCAAATTGTACGGAATTTATTAGTGAAACAAATATAGGTAAAGGTAAAGGCAGGAGAATAATCCATAACTCGCAGCATCAATGTTCTAAATTGCATATGGGCGTTGTCTGTGACCTAGTTGCATAAAGAGGCACTTTCGTACAGTACTTCACTTAAATAGTAGCTTCATATGCACATCATCAAAAGGGTTACGGTACATCCATGGACCTCAGCCACCATTGTTGTTACCTGAGTTGGAGTGAGAAAATGTTCAGAATTATAGCCCTCAGTAGAAGCCTGAAAATTTTCATAACCAACTTTTTTTTATAGCAGAGTTCACTGAACAAAATGATAGGATTCTTCTCCAATGGGAGTCAGTAGCAAAACGGCAATAACCAAAATAGCAATGATAAGATAAGAGTCAGTAGCGTAACTAGTTTCTGAGGCGCCCTGGTTTGAGAGTACCGTCGGGGCCCTTGACACACAAATCCATACTAATACCGTCCTCCACTAAACATCATTCTGGTGCGAATGGGAGTCAGTAGCGTAACTAGTTTCGGTAAAAGGAATGTATAATACTATATATATTATACTTTTACTAAAATTATTCTCTGTATGTATATATCTGTTTGGACATTATTATTCCAGAGTCCCCCCAACAGGGGTCTTTTTTTCCCTGATTTTCAAGTCAATATGGACCACTTTCAAACTGGGCCCGATGGTTCTGAAAATGTGCATGATCATCCTTGGCTCGATCGTCTCTAATTCAAAGGAGTTGTCTTCGTCAGCCGACGGTTGCGTACGACGCACAGAGTGCCCTGCTTTACAAAACAAAATGTAGGGACATAGACGGTAGCTGGTCAAAATGCCAATAAACCAAAACAGCAATGACCAAAACGGCAATAACCAAAATAGCAATGATAAGTACCAAAATGGCAACAGATCAAAACGGCAATGACAAGACAAAAACAGCAAAGGAGCAAAATCAATGCCAAGAGCAAGTGCAGTCAGGCGCGGGCCGCAGATTATAAGTTTATTTATTTGAATGTTTACTGCTTCTATATTGTGTTCTCTTTATTATTATAGAATTTGTATGTTGTTATTATTATTATTATTAATATTATTATTATTATTGTTGTTGTTGTTACTGTTATTATTGTTGTTGTGCTGCATTTTTTACTTTTATGACATAAATTGTTTAAGCCTCATTTTGTCTATATTTTGAAGTTTTATTTATTTGAATGTTTACTGTTTTTATATTGTTTCTCCAATCTTTTTATTATTGAATTTGTATGTTTTTATATTGATACTAGGCTTATTTATTATTATTATTATTTTCATTTTATTATTATTATTATTCTTATTATTATTATTATTATTATTATTATTATTCAGATTCATTTTATTCTGCTTTTATATTGTCACTGATTAAATCTAACATTGTTCCATCAAGAGTCAGCTGTCAAGCAGTTTTCTGTAAGTATATTTCGAACAACTTTAATTGAATTTAAATTGTAATTTTGATATAAAATAACCATTTATGTAATATAAATAAAAAACACATGTATAGTTGTTCGGTATCCTATCATTTCGGTTGTGCCTTCATTCGCTCTATTTTTGTTATGCATTTTGGTCGCTACATATAACGCGCCAAAGGTGCGACCGAGAATCTGGAACAAGGGAGCTAAGCAGTATAGTATTTTTATAAACACAAAATTTATCAAACATTAGTTGACTAACAATTATTTGTATTACTGTACTATAATATTATAGTTATTATTCATGTTAAATGTATCACTTGCTGTTATTTTTCTTCTTTTTTTTTTACAGCAACAACGAAGTGTTGCAAAATCGTTAATGTTTGTATTGATATATATTTTATTAATGCTTATATTCAATGGATAATAGTTTTTCATACATTTGTTTTCTTGTCTGTTACATTTCCATTTATCTTGAATGTTCTGATCATGTTTATAATTTGAATAAATAAACATACTGAATGATATATACAGTATTTTCATATCTATTTTAAATATAAAATTTTCAATATATTTATAATGAAGCACCGTACATTTTAATGGCCCATTTCAGACTTCTCTTATATTCATAACCCCAACAAAATCACTTTTGCTAGTCCTATTCTATAGTTGCACTAGAATTTAATTTCCCACAAAATAGATTCCCATGGTACTCTTGAGGTGAAGCAGGCACCAGGTTTGTATTTTCTTGTTTGTTTTATTTCCATTTTTTATACATTCTGATGTTTATTAAATACATAGTAAAATGCAGCTTTAATATGTACAGTAATTTTAAATACATGTTAATAGCCATTCCACGGTTTCGGGCGTCCTTCTAAAGCAAATTCACTACTTCGAGGCCTATTCCTGTACCAGTTGCCTGGTAACTAACCATAAAAATTGGAAAGAAATTTTCCCACAACCAAGGTTCCCACGGTGCTCATGAGGGTATACAAGAAGGCGTATTCTTTTTACGCCGCCTTCAGGAATGTGGACGCATTATGCTATAAAGACAGAAGTAGGTCAGATGCTAAATATAGATGACTAGATTTTTAGCAGGTCATGGCAATGGCAGTGAAGGTGTCCAAGTGCGTTCACCTACTTCGATGTCACCATTAACTTCGATTCATCTATCTGATGATCATACTTATAAAAAAAATACAAATATAAATTGTAAAATATAGTTAATGGAATGTACAAATACATATATTTTAATATTCTGATATAACAGTATATTTGATTAAACAAATTAAATCATAATCGTAACAACGCTCCTACGCCTTGATTTTGAATAATTCAAAAATTAATAAATAAAAATATGTACTTGACTTTTCACTTCTGGACCGTAAGAAGAAAATGAACACGCTAAAAGCATATTCAAATTAATTGCAATTAATAACAATCGTATAAAACTTGAACAACAATCATACTAAAAAAAGAAAGTATTATGCCTATGATAGTCAAGTATCATAAAAAAGACATCATTAAAATTAATACCAATTCTGAAACACACACACAAAAAAAAACTTTAAAAATGCAAAACCCTTTAAAAATTTCTTTACAAACATAAAGTACTAATGCGTACATTGGCGTTCCTAACTGCGGCTGTTTATTGCAACCGAAATGCATAACAATACGGCGCTACCAAAATCTGTATTACGCAAACTTTTATTGCCATTTTGACTTATTGCCGTTTTGGTCATTGCCGTTTTGAGTAGAAAGCAAGTAGACTAGTAGGCTAGACCTTGTGTTTGGCCTAGCTTGGTTAGTAGGCGCCTTCTTCTAGCCTAGGCGGCAGAGCAGTCTTTTTTAGTAAGTACCTACTCTAGGCCTAGCCTCCTTGCCTAGGCTACTACCTAGGCCTAGTGTAGTTGTAGTAGTTCTTTTTATTGTTAGTCTGCCCGTTCAATAGCCTTGTCTGAACCAGTATATACATTTTTCATCATTTTGATATACAAATTACAGTACATTTAATATTATTACTTCTTTTACAGGGCTATATACTGTAATAACTCTTACTTACAGTTTGGAGACCAGCGTGTAAATGCAACGAAATTGAGAGGTCAGCAACGAAAATGAACGATGAATATCGCATCCACTGAGTGTTGTTGGACACGCTCTCTCAATTTTCATTCTAGAAGCTGATTGGTAAATGCTTCTGTTATTTTACTATGGTCCAATCAGCAATGATCACTAATATTAAAGTTACTAAAGAACAAAAACAGATGTGATTTTTGTTTTAGAAGCGCTGACTTAAGGCTGGGCAACAAGAACGGGTAAGAACGAAAGGTTAGCTTAAAATTATTTCAGTCGTAAAGTTTTCTTCACCCAAACCATATTATAGCTAAGCCCGGAGCCAATTTTGATAGAAATTGTAATTCTTTATAGCTAACAAACATAACAGCAGCAGTACACTGATAATTGATTCTGTCACGGTCTCGCTCATCTATGTAATGTAATATGAAACCCTTCTTCTTTCAATTTAAGTTTCATTACTGAAATGAAAAGTGTATTCATAGATAGGGCAAGGAGGTGATGTGGCCAGTCAATGAATGATGCAGTGCTTAGGGCATGTACAATTCTTTTGTGTGATGTGAAATAATTGCATGAACTGATGAATAATTTTTTCTCTAACTAGTATTTTCGTCTGTCTATCACAGAAGCCAGGGGTGGCGAAAGTGGTCTGGAAGGTCAGGATCCCACCACAAAATATTTTGCTTAGGTTTAAATATTATTTTTATCTAGAGTAATAAATATCATAAGTCAGTGGTGACATCATCACTTTCATTTGCAGTGAATTTTCCTACTGTATCCCCGACTTATCACCAGGGAGATGTAAAAAATAATTATCACTATCAATAGTAATTTTTTGCATCTCGTGTGCAAAAAGCTCAAAGCCTGGGTGATTTTACTACAGTCCATCGCGATGGAATATTCTGTTGCTAGGCCAAGCTATGAACGCACACAGCGAACCTGACAAATCTCGCTCTATGGTGCTGGTTAACACAAATGAGGCCAAAACTGTCCTAGACAAGGCATAGAAATTTGGCATACTGGTTATGGGATTATAAAAGAACTGAGAAAATAAGACATGCTGAAATGATTCATAATAATGTTTACACCTTCATTTTAATCTATTAAACAAATGATATACTGTACACATGTTAGGTGACTTTTATTGCTTTAATACAAACCAAAATGAATGGGGTGCAAGCTGATGGAGCTTGGTAGGCAATGATCTTTTGAGATAAATGCCAACTGGCTGATTGACCTCTGCACTGACCCTGATTTTAATGTGCTTGGGCAACAATTGTTTAGGCTTTAATTAGAATTCTTGTGTAGGCTACAGTACTGCAGGGGTGGAAGAAGCATTGGAGATGAGTCCAAACCAATTTTAGTCTACCACTGTTTTGAACCTCTAGATGCCAGGAAAGAACACTATTTTTAAGGCAGCAGAGGGTGTTATAAAAATTTTTAAAAACATTTTTATTTTTCTGAAATTTCCACTTTTTCATGGTGGCGGGTGCGCTAATTGGCCAAAATTAAATACAGTACTGTACTGAGAATTCCATACTTTTTCACAATAACAATATGGGCTGTGCAAAATCTATGGTCCACTGATTATATTAATATTTCTAATTCTAATAAAGAATGAAATAAGTCAAATTGTATGTGTTTGAATTAAGATAATTTGTTTATGAAACACACTTTGTTTTGATTTGATTTGTGCATGACGGTTTAAATATTTCATTCATCCTTGGCAAAAAAGAAGTATTGTATTCAATTCTTAGAATATTTTCGGTCTGTCAATCTTGGCCAGTGCATAGATATTTTTTTTCCCTAATCATTTTTCAATCCTCATTATCGTCATTCATATCATCATCATTCATAATAAATTTATAATTATTAGGTCATAATACTAATTTTAATGTTTAATATCCTTATCATATTATCATTTCCCAAAATGTATTCCTTCACTAAATACAGTAAACACTAAACTAATGAATCAATTTAATGGGTTTGACCTGTAGTAATAATTTTTCAATAATTAGAATATTGTATTATTTATAGATTTGTAAATTGATATCTAATTATATCTAATAATTATATTATTGATTATACACATATTACACAACTGTGTATTGTAGTGGAAATGAGGTGATTCCGTTGCAATGGCAGGCCAATGCATTATATACCCTGTGGAGACAAAGTGTGGTTACCATATGAAACTCGGCAAGAAGTGAAATTGGGAAACTGCACTTCAGCATTGTTATTGATTTATGTATAAAATCGTGCATTGAAACTATTATTGAATTAAATATCTGATAAAGATTTTTTTTAAAAGTTGTTCACTTAAATCTAGGCTCCGAAAGACAAAAAAGGTTTTTGATATGTGTATCCAACTGATATATTCTAAGAAACAAAAAGATTGTTTGACTAAAAACTTGGGAACGGTTAATGAGATACAGGACTGCTGAGTTTTTCTTTACAATAAAAAAGGAAGTTGAATAAATTGCAAATATGTAGTACACCTATGATATTGAAATATTTGGTCTCATATACTATTTGGTGAAAAATCTATCTTTACTGTATGGCAACCTTATGTTTGACCTCCTCCGACATGTCAACTGATTTTTGCACTTGGTTATGTCAACATGACCTTGATCATGAAAAATAAACAGAGTGTTATGATTGGCTGATGGGTTGTTTCCCCTCTGAGAAGCTTCCTTCAGTCCATGTAGATCAGATTCTAATGTAGGCCTAATTGTTATAAATATGTCTGATTAATTATTAGTACAAAAACATAGTTGAAATTTTAATATATTTTTTGTAATTAATATAAATAAATAAATAAATACAAATATGAATATAGATACCAAGGCTGTAGTGTTACTGGTGAAGGTGATGTGGAGAGTTTTAACCAGTACTGTATCCAACCCTGTGAAAGTTGGTGTAATTTCAGTCTGTAGGTTGAGAGTGAAGATTATTTCACAGTAATTTTGCATTGAACTGCAGTAGCTATAACGGTTTAGATAATGCAAATTGCATTAAACTAACAATTGTTAATTACCATTTTTAAATTTTAAAAATATTATGTAGAATGACAAGGCACCTTTGCTTGGACACATTTTTAAGACAATCCAAGCATCGAATATTACCAAAGTTTTCTGTCAAGCCAAAAAGGGTAATAGTAAGTGGCAAGACTGGTCAGTAAGCTTCTTAAATATTAATGAGGTTTGAAATTAATTACCTTATCAGTAAATTACTGGTATCTTTGCAATGTAATCTCGAGCAAGGACCGAAGTGTGCCCTCAGTTACTTTCACGCTAAACATTCACTTTTTCTTTTTTCATCACAATATTATTTCATTTTCTCCTTTATAATCTAGATTCTTTTCATAGAACAATTTTGATAAATAGGAAAAAAAATGTTTTTCCTTGCCCTCTTTAAAAATAAATTTTTCTAAACAAGTTTAAATGAAGTTTGACCGTTAATACACAAGCTCAGTTCACTTTTTCTGTTTAAGATCTTGTCTATATAAATATTCTCCAAAGATTCAATAGTGATCAAAGATGCAGTTTATATTTTCTCCTTTATAATCTAGATTCTTTTCATAGAACAATTTTGCTAATTATGAAAACAAAAAAATGTTTTTTCTTGCACTCTTCAAAAATAGAGTTTGCAATTTAGTTTAAAGAAAGTCTGACCCTAAATACACAAGCAGTCTACTTTCTCAGTTTAAAATCTTGTGTCTAAATAAATATTCTCCAAAGATTCAATAGTGATCAAAGATGCAGTTTACCCAAATTATTTTTGTTATTAAAATTGTAATCATTGTATCACTGTTAATCATTTATTAATTTAATGCATTTTTCAGATTACAGTGCAAGGAAAGGAAGAGAACCACCATGCTGCGGACAGTTATCCCAATTGTTGCTTGTCTTGTTTTGTTCTTTGTCAAAGGTAATTTTCAAAACAAATTGCCACATCAAGAAGAAACTTGAAGAAATCAGTTGTCAAATGTTTCACTTACTACAGCCTTTCAAAACTAGACGTAATATTTCTGGGTTGTCAATTTTTTAGTGCATTGTTTGATGATTGTCTCATTTCTCTCTCTGTACTTAAACCCTCTCTGCTTCCTCACAGAGTTCACAAAAGCAAAGTCACTCTCTCTCTCTCCCATTCTAAGTCAGTCTATCTCTCCTGGTTATTACACTCTTTCATTGACAAGTTTAGAAGACTATGGAATAACCTTCCACAGTGTGTTATTGATTCCACCACTAAACAAACTTTCAAGCATTGCCTAAGTTTTATGTTAACTGTTTGTTGTGACTTTTTTTCTCTCTTTTGTTTCTTTTGGCATGTCTGCTCTTCTTGTATAGCGTTTCGCTGCTAAGAATTTTTTTTATATAAAAAAAGTGAACATACCAAAAAATATGATGACTAGTTATGAAACAACTGTTATTTACAGAATCTATACCAATGCTGCTTAAATATTTCTAGTCCATTAAAGATACACACAGAATACAAAAGATAATATGCAAACCATGTACATGTAGAAAATATGCCTAGTTTAACTAATGCCAAACATTTAACATAATGTTCCTGTGATTTCTTAAATTAATAGTTCATGTGATTTTAAAAAGTGTAGGGCCTAACTCCATATCTAGGCTTTTGTATTATGATTAATTATATTGATAAGGTAACTCACAAAACAATTAATGACCCATTAATGATGATGACTTAACCCACCAAAAATTTCCTGTGACCCAATTTTTTGGGATGTGACCCATAGTTCTTTTAAAGAAATATAAAAACAATTGGTTGGAGTAAGCCTAAATCTCATTACCACGCAAAGGTGTGTTGAAATGAAAACCAGTAAATTGAATGACAATACATTCTGGTTTTTATAAGTATAATTAGTGGTCCTTCAGGTGGCATACCTCAGGTGACTATGGACTCTAGTCCCAATAACATTAATTCCTTTATCCACCCTTGGTCTTAATTGATATCAAGATCACAATGATTAAATGCCCTCATAATTAGGTTATGATTAAACATAAAATTAAAAAATAATTATCAAACAGTGTTTAATTGGATTATGTTGTGTAGGTGAGGCTAAAAGTAAGAAGAATGATGTTGGCTGTGACACCGAGTGGACTGGCTGCAAAGTGAAGGACGGACGATGCATATGCCACTCAAAGATTGCCTGTGAAAATCCATTTGAATATAGCACTGAGGAAGAATGCAAACAAGATCTTTTCTGTAAGTATTTATATACATGGTTTAAAGTTAATATTGTATCCTTGATCAAGTATTTTATTTCCCCAAAGTTTGTAGTAGGCCTATCAGGGGCGCAGCCAGGGTAAAATTTGAGTGGGGGGGGGGGTCAAGCCTAAGTGGGGGGAAAGGACCCCTGAGCCCCTCTGACTGCGCCCATGCCTATGTGGTTATTTTCAGTGAAACAAAGTAATCAAGTAATATTGACGTCTTCAGATCATAGAATAGAAACCAATGAATTTCTTTTTTTCTCTCCCAGAAGTGTAAATAAGCAGGATGTTGTGTATTTTTGTGATAGAGTATAGTGTGGGTAGTTATCCCAAAGTCTGACAATCTGTCTGGAAGACCAGCAGGATCCAGGATTAAGCAGTTCTGAGAAGTTTTAAAGAACTTTACAAAATCTCATCTAAGATTACTTAACAAGCCCACTAACAAGCTCACACCAAAGGGGATCAGACTCTCTTAGGACAAAGAGTTCCACTTCAGAGAAGTTTGATACAGTATGACAACATTTATAATATATAGTTGTTTATGTTCATTTATATTGGTAACACATTGCTAAGTTTTTTTTTCTTGCTTTATTTCCATATACTGTAATAATATTATGTAATCATGAAATATGTAACAAAAGCTCACGTTGTGTGTTGATTTGAGTTCAAGGAGGCAAACTGCTAATCAGATTTCCTACAGTCTGCTAACAAATTTCATGAGGCAGAAAAAATCTGGAAAACCCTCCCTACTCCATACACATAGTGATTTCTGTTTAGATTTTAAATTGATTCCTCTCATTACTCATGCTGCTTATGTAATATGTTTTTTCTGAGAATCTTGAAAACTCTTATATTTTCACATAGATGATGTATGTGCTGAAAATCCTTGCAAACATGGTGGACAGTGCGTTCAGTTGGACAACAAAAAGTATCGCTGCATGTGTGAAGGATCACTTTATTATGGCAAGAATTGCCAGAAAAGTAAGTAAAATAAACCTATATTTATAGGGTTTCATCTCTATTGAGACTTGGTGAAGGAATTGTTTTGGGGTTGGGTGGGGGATTCTTTAAAATACCTCTAGACATAATTCTCAAAGAAGAACATTTTCTTTTACAAAAATATGTGTGTAATAAGTTGATTTCAAATTATAGAAATATAAAATTTGATCTTTGGCCAGTTATAGCCCCTTCTGCCACTAAGGAATGACAATTTTATGAAAAAAGAATTAAATTCTTTTTATCACTTACGCTCCTGCCTTGAAAATACCATAAAATATCCATATTTCTTATAATTTTATAAATTAAAAGCACTCCAATCCCATTACTCCATTGTTTACATTCATCAATAACATTATTTTGCTTTTGGCAATACCATTTTGTTAAATAAGAAAATAAAGTTTTACTTTTCTTCCAACCTCTTCTGCCAATATTTTGATTGTATAAATAATAATTAAATTGTAAGGAAATTAAAGTGCAGTATTATATCAAGAATTACATTCTTGTAAATTTACTAATAGGATTTTTATATACCTGTATATAAAATATTTAATGTTTTGTAATTTTAAATATTTTTAAAAATTTATAAGGACTTTACCTATTTTTATGGATTTGTAAGTTTTGAATGTTTGTAAAAAGGTTTGAAAACAGTGTTGTTAATTTAATTTTTCCTATAAGATTTTACTCTTGATATTATTTTTTTTATTTTGTTGTCATTTTACTCTTAATTTAGCGCATTGATGATGTTCTTTTTGGATAAACCAACCAGAATATTATATTAAAAAAGTCTTGCCTCCGTCATGGTTGGGCTGAGGTTGGTGTGAACACAATACCTCTCAACCTGGTAGATACTTACCGTGTGTTTTTACACCGAGTGCTCTATAATCTTGTGACGGTTTTTTGACATTTTACACTGATGACCAGATCATGTGACCACATCATGGTTGTTAATTGTATCCATTTTTTCCATTAAATAAATAATGTATTGTAATTTTAATTTTATAATATTATAAAATATTTTTAACCTGGCAGTTACATTGTAGCTTCTGTGCTATACTGTTGTATTACAATAAGAGAAACAATTAACAATAAATATTGTTGTTTTTTTTTTCATTCAACCTTTCAGAATGTCCATTTGATCTGTCCACTCTCGATGATGCTGAACAAATCCAAGCAGAAGCATGTTTTTATTTTTAAATTATCTTATACTGGTTCCAATAGTGTATACTTGCATATAAGACAAGGTTTAAAATAGCAAATTACAATTGCAAAAAATTTTAGGTTTTTAAAATCATGTTCGTCTTTTGTGCAGATCGTCCCTAACACACAAATTTACTACAGCAATGAAGCTACTAAAATATTAGTAGGCCTATGAATGAATGCAATTTTAAATAAGGGGAAATAAGCTTTTAACTTTAAAATCTCTTAAATGGTATAATGTATTTGGAAGATTAACCCTGCAGTTAATCTTCCAAATCAGTTACAATCTGTAAGTCAAAAAATGTTTCAATGGCATTTTGGATTCGACAAAGGTGTAGGTAACCATGGTTTAGTGATTAGGCTTCCATCAATGTGTCCCCAAAGCTACTTTCCAACTAAGGCTCAAGCCAGCCCCAACTCAATCCTGGTGTAGGTCTTGTGCCTCGTGTGAATATGTAGAGTGCACACTATACAAGGTTTAACCTTGTGAGCCAGCGGGAAATTGTCAAGCGTTAAAATTGCATCGCTACCTGTAAATGGTAATATTTTTTACCACAAACTTCAGTGAGAAAATAAATAAATCCAGTGTAAACCAAGGGTCATTCTGGGTAGGCCTATCTTGCCTGGGTTGAGAGCACATTCAAGCCGGGGTGAGTCATCCTTGGCTGGTTAATACTACATATTTCTCAACTCCACTGAAGCAATCCTGGTTTGACTCTTCTGGGATTTGATGCTATAATTTTTATATACCAGCTGTTTTATATACAGTATGCTTACAGTCTCAGACCTGATAACAGTGGAAAACGCATTGTTCGTAAATGGTTTAATACTTAATCTTTGCTCAGACTCCAGAATCGGTGTGTTTTAGCCAAAATAAACACTAGGTGTTTCTGATACAGTACCTGGTACCCCAGAACAACGAATATAAACACAGGAAACTCTTAGAATTCAGGAGCAACTTGATAATTCCACTTCAGGTATTAAATACTATAATATATGTATTATTAAAGTAGAAAACATTTACATTATATAGTTATATCTGCTAGCTAAAACTTTATTTATGAATTAGTAAAAATAAATGAAAATATAATTGGCAACAAAAGTGGCATGACATTTATTCATTCAATATTTTAAATTGACAGCATTCAATCCTTTGCAGAGGAAAATACGCAGCTTTTTTGGAGTGTTTGTGCATAATGTTGTTTACTTGTTTTGAAAATTTAACTTGCAAAGTGTTTTGCGAATGCTAAAAAAATACTGGCCTCCACGACACTTTTCTAGAAGAGTTAGGCCAGTATCTGGAGCCTGATTAGGCACTGCCAGTCTTCATTTGGACACATGCTAGTAGAACTATACAATTCTACGCTAGCTCTTGATTCACAAAGCAGTAATTCCAGATCTTATAAACCTGTTATTCAAACTTTTTGGCTGGGTTGAAGCCTCTGGTCGTAAATACCATATCATCGTGGGTTAATGCAAGTCTCCTGGAAATTGCCATTGCAAGCAAAAGTCTCTCGCAAACTAACTCATCTACAAATTTGGAATGTTTGCAATTTTTGTACTACTGTTACATTAACATTGTAACATTCACTGATCAACACTCATCACCCCTGTTTCAAGAGAGCTCCACTGACTGACTTCCCATTGATTTATGTACAGTATATGTTGAAGGTCTAGCTTCTTACTTTCAAAGCACTTTTCTTTAAACAACCAGATTGCATTCAACTTACATTTATGTTCCTGGATGTACCCTCTGTTTATGTTATACTTTTTTGCTTACTGTTCCCCTTGCTGCCTCCAAAACAATTGGCCGTAGATCATTTTCTTTTACTGCACAAACAATGTGGAATTCACTCCTCAAACATGCACATTGATATTGCATTGCACATCGCTCAACTATATGACGCTATATGTGGCAAAGACAACACTTGTTGCAGAAATCTATTTTTAGTTATTAATACAGGGTTAAAGATGAAAATGAGAGCTATAAAATGGTGAAGGAATCATTTAAATGCAACTTTTCCTTATGAAGTTAAAAGTATTTAAATATACACTCGGTTTAAAGAACAATATTTGAGAAATCTGCCATCAAAGTTTATGATTCCAGGCAGAAACCATCACCAAATTGTTAAAAATTGTTGTTTTAACATTGAAAATGGGGTGAAAATAACAGCGTATCATGGTGTATTATATAAACTAACCTTTATATGGTGTATATAAAGGTTAGTTTAGTGCAGTAAACAGGATATCAAAAATGTTTCATTTCAGCAAGTATTGCGACGAGTGACTGGTTTGGCTTGTCTTTGACACATATATAAATTAATATATTAACAGTAATAATAATGACAATACGTTTGTAGACATCAAGTATTTATTTCAAGAGAATGATAGCACAATTGAACACATTCAACATACTGTACATGAAACACACATCGTGTTGCAATCCTGCAATCTAACACAATCTTCTCCTCAAAAAAAAAATACAATGTGCCTATAGGGAATGCTGTAATATATATTAATTTTTTAAAATTTAAGCCAAACACCAGAGGAAAACATATTTTGATAAGTTGTACAACTGATTTTTCTAAGACACCGAAAGGGTGTTTGAAGAAATAACCAAGAATGAATAAGAGATAAGTTATTGAATATTTAAAAATTGGGTGGAAAACAAGCAATGCAATTTTTTACCACAGTTCTTATCAAGTATTCACAAATCTGTATCTTATCTACTCCTAATTATTTCTTCAAACCCTTCAGTGTCTTAGAAAAAACAGTTGAACATTGTATAATTTACCCCTGGAACCTGGCTTTGACAATTTCTGAAAATGTAATAAACATTAATTCCCATCCCACTGCACCATTTTACAATAAATAACAAATAGATTCACCAGGAAAAATGTCAAACAGCCACCAACCACTAAAGCAGTATAGATATTCATAGGAAACAATAACACCTTTTTGGAATGTACTTGATAATACTGCTCACCTATTCACATAATGCCACTCTACCAACACATCACTAATACATTCCTCACTGTTTTGCTCCTTCCTATGTGTATAAAATATTTCATCTTTTTTAAGCTCTGTAAAATAAAATACAGTATTACGCTCAAATCTTGCAAACTTGGAGAATTCTAGTAACATCAAGATCCAAATTTTACACAAGCTCACACTATTACATGGACAGCATACAGCAGAGAATAATCATGTTTTTCTAATTTTCTTTTCAACTGATATTATAGCTCTCCAAGCTTCAGAATAATTTAGTTGATACTTATTTTTGAAAATAAGCAAAATGGTCAATGCGAAATGTCATAAGTCATATTTTCTTCCCATGCACAGCCCTACTCCACAATAAAATACACATGATATGTTTTTGTACATTAGTAGTTTGGAATGAACTTCATTATTTTTGCTTATAGTAAGCATAAGCTCAGTAGATATGTAATTGAGATAGGGCATTCTTGCATGAGGCAACACACACCTACTTGGGCAAGAATTGAGGGGTTTTTTTTTTATCTTTTCACTATAATTATTTTTAACTCGCAACTGCTTTTTTTTCTTATAAACACAAATAACTTAGATAAAAATACTCATAGTTATAATTTTTTTGTGCAGTATTTAGCTTTTCATGCTTGATTACAGATGATATTAAAAATAGAACTTGCCTCCACCATCACAGATCTGCACAATTTTAAGGCCAGATTATAAATCTTAATGTGTGGGTTTTTGACTAGAAATTGACAGTACATAAATATGTGCATTTGAATACATTTATTTTTTATAATATAGAATAGGAAATACTGAACTATAATAATAATTGAAAATGAACTATAATAATAATTGAAAATGCATTAAACAAAAGCATGTTTGTATAGAACTACCATCCTTGTTACAAACAGCACCTACCCTGAAAAAATGTACAAAAACTTGATACAAAGTACCACAGATTTAGTCTTAACATAGACCAGGATGAAAGGTCCTTCATTTTACATAGGTACGTTGCTAAAAAGATAAGAGACGGACTCTCCATTATGCGTTCTCCTGATAGCCTCGGCCAGGATCATAGATATATCAATTACCTAAAAAGAAAGACTGAAGTGAGCTGCAAGCGTGAAAAAATAAACTCAGGATTCATAAACCATGTGATACATAATACTCCACTTCATACTTTTAAATGTATTTCTTCCACATCAAATAAAACAATAAAATCAAATTAAAAATTTTAAAAAGCTAAAAGATCATAAAAACAATGAACCTCACAACAGTGACAGTGCCAGCAACAGCAGAGGGGCTTAAACCCCCCATCGGTCTGGTCAAGCCCCCACCCCATCGGCCAAAGCTCGTCGGGCAGTCAGACCAAAAAAAAAAAAAAAAAAAAAAAGGCC
>NW_022722245.1:167857-219867 GCF_011630105.1 Anneissia japonica | reverse complement strand
TTTTTTTTTTAAATCTCATTTTGGGAGGAGGGCACACCCTCTCCAATACCCACCCCCGGCCTTTGGCCCTCAGATAACCCTGCGCGCTATAGTTACACCCATAAATACTTAGCGCCCCCCCCCCCATAAATTATATCCTAGAGCCACCACTGCCACAAAAAATTTCTGTACGCTTCATTTGTGAACACAAATGAAGCCTAGGCCTAGAAATGCATATGGGTATGAGATAACAATAAAAAAAAAAATAAATAAATAAAATTTTATTTATTTAAAAAAAAATTAAAAAATATAATAATAAAATAAAATAATAAAATAAAAAAAAAATATAAAAAAAAAAATAATAATAATAAAATTTTATTTATTTTTATTTATTTATAAAATAAATGAAAATACAAGGCAAAATTAAAATAATTCATCATAATGTTTACATGTCTACCAGGATGTTAGGCTTACCTAACAATAAACTCGACTTTCTAATTTTAAGCAATTTTTAAGCTAGGCAATATGGATAAATCAATATCTTTCTTTGTACACTTGCATATTCTCTTAGAATTAAAAACCCTATTAATCTTGTTGTGTACAGTACTGCACATCAAAGTGGCAGGATGGCTTACTTATTTTGGTTGGTAAATTCCGAAGATTTCTAAAAATGGTATGTAAAATTAAGGGCAGCTGAGCAAAAAGGGCCTTTTTTTTTAAACTAGTAAACATTGAGTTGGGATATATAACACTCAACTTCTTACCGAAATTTTACTGCATTGTTTCATCTTCTCCTCCTGGGGAATTGTATTGGTGACGACAACATTCTCAAACACAGCATTATTGATGCGGGATATAGCTGGACCGGAGAAAATGCCATGAGTCAAGATGGCATAAACCCTCAAGGCCCCGGCATCCTGAAGCCTGTGTAAAGATATAATGAAGTCAAACACTATGTTTTCTAACTTCTCTATCAATATGGTGAAGGTTCTGTAGTGTTTTTTAATTATATGCACTATAAAAATAGTATAGTATGTTGTTGGACTCAACCATCATAATCACCCCATCTGCAACCTTATTATCAATGTGTGTTATTCCTAACACATCCAAAAGCAAGCACATTCACCAATTAAAGAACAGAAAGATGCTTTACTTTGACCTGTGATTAATGAGGCTAAGTGAGTGGAGTTGTCTTACGTGAGAAACCTTGATTGAACCCAGGACCCTAAAATTGAAAGGCATGCATCTTAACCACTAAGCTACTATCATTCCTACACTCATGATAGTAATTAATATGAACAATAGCATCCACCTACTTTTCGGCAGCTAGACATATTGTACCACACGTATCTGCCATGTCGTCAACTAAAATGGCTACCCTGTCCTTTACGTCTCCCACGAGTACCATAGATGATACTTCATTGGCCTTCCTGCGCTCTTTGTGTATTAAAGCAAATTCTACATTCAAACGATCAGCAATCGAGGTAACCCTAAAGACAATTAACAACAAAGATTTTAAATGTTTAATAGTAACATAGACATTTATCCTTAGTAAATGCAATTCATCAATTTAACAGATGTATAGTTCGTCAATTTTAATATTTGGAGGCTTCATTAAGGATTTTAATTCTAAGGCTTTAATTTAAATTAGGGTTTTAATGTCTTAAACAAGTAAACAGATAATAATTTTAATATAATGAATAATTATGACTTAATTTTTTTAACTTGGTTTGTACTAATTTATTGTACATCTTATTCATATAAAATTGTCCCCTTCTCACATGTGTTTACATCTGTAATGGTTTGTTTCATCTGTACTGTATTTTAATTAGTTTTGTTAATGCCAATGGAAATCAATTCTGATCTTATCTTGTTTCACATAAAAACTGACTAAAGGATGTGATCATTCAGGGCTGAAAATTAACCTCCAAACCATAGTGGCCAGCAGGGCCAGTAAGGAAAAAATGAGACGGGCCCTTCCAAAGATATACTGGCCCTATAAATATAATTTTACGAAAAATCAAAATCAATAAAACCAGCAAGATGACATTGGTTTAATAACTTTTTTTAGCCAATTGAATCTGTCTTTAGTCAAAATCATTAGTCCGAGCTGTCAAGGGTACCAGAGCTATCAGGGTACCAGAAAAAAATCCATTGGATTTCGTTCACAATCGACACAAGAGTTTTTATGGCCCAAAATTGTGATTTCAGACCACATTAGGGATTGGCAATCAAAATAACATTATTTGATAGGCAAATTAATATTTTTAGCACACCAACGAGGTACAGTAGTTTAGAAGTTTTCTAAATATATAACACAAAAGTTGGCCTATATTATTCTCATTTTAGTTAAGAATGATATCAGGAGGGGGAGGGGAGGCCAAGGAGCAAGAAAAATCGCCTACTTTTGGGAGTTAGTGGGACCATAGTGTCTCCAGAAAACCTGTATTTTATGTATTTTCAGCATAATTATGTATCAATACATAAAGCGGTTGGCACGTCAATTGTATCTTGGACTCCCAACTAGGGATACTCCCCAAGGAGCAGAGTAAGTTGCACTTGCTGGTTTGTCATTGTATGTTATCCAGTGAGCAGGGATAATAACGCTCGCGCCTTTGATCATTCAATTTGGAATTGGCGCCTTATAAATTTTAGGGTATTAACAAGGATAATTCAAAATTACCTAAAAAGAAAGACTGAAGTGAGCTGCAAGTGTGACAAAATAAATTCAGGATTCATAAACCATGTGATACATAATACTCCATTTCATACTTTAAATGTATTTCTTCCACATCAAATAAAACAATAAAATAAAATTTTAAAAAGCCAAAAGATCATAAAAACAATGAACCTCACAACAGTGGCAGTGCCAGCGGCAGCAGAGGGGCTTAAACCCCCATCGGTCTGGTCAAGCCCCACCATCGTCCAAAGCTTGTTGGGCAGTCGGACAAAAAAAATTTTTTTTTAATAGGCCTAGTTTTCCCATCCCAGCCATTTCCGGCCATCTAGAAGTCCAATTTTTTTTTTTTTTAATCTCATTTTGGGAGGAGGGCATACCCCCTCCTATACCCACCCCTGGCTCTGGCCTTTGGCTCTCAGATGATGCTGCGCGCTATAGTTACATCCATAAATACTTAGCACCCCCCCCCCCATAAATTACAGCATATCCTAGAGCCACCACTGCCTCACAAATCTCTCTACAGCATTGGTGAACACAAATGAAGCCTAGGCCTAGAAATGCATATGGTTATGAGATAACAATGTGGATTTTTATAAAATAAATGAAAATACAAGGCAAAATTAAAATAATTCATCATAATGTTTACATGTCTACCAATAACAATAAACTTGACTTTCTAATTTTAAGCAATTTTTAAGCTAGGCAATATGGATAAATTTGACCAGTTTTATCAATATCTTTCTTTGTACACTTGCATATTCTTTTAGAATTAAAAACCCTATTAATCTTCTTGTGTACAGTACTGTACATCACAGTGAGTCTGATCGTCTGGAAATGGGCCCAATCGTCTGTCACCCAAATTTTTCACTGCGATGATCAAGGACTTACGATCTGGACCTAGGCCTAGTAGGCTAGGCCTAGTCTGGGGGATTAAACCGCTACTAGTGCCATCACTCTGCTCTACAGTACCTACACCGTGTAACAAAGCAACCCATGTGGTGCATTCTTAAAATATTACACACATTACTTATGAGACGAGAACACGAAATCATTGATTAAATAATTACTAATGACATTTCTAACACCATCACACGCATAGGACTCGATCTAGCTTAAGCGTAGGTAGTCCTCCATGGATAAACATATGAGACATGTTGCGGCAAAGTGGTTAAGTTGTCGCACAGTCCAGTATTGAGTAAATGAGCTATAAAATATGAGAGCTCAAAAAATTGCTAAAAAATTAAAATTTGTTTCCCACTATAGATCAACAGTTTAATGCCTTATTAATCATATCCCAAAGTATTAGTTCTGGAAGTGGTTAACAAATTGTTTATATAACGTTATTTTTCATAGTTCATTCTATTAAACAGTGTATGCACAAATAACTTTGAAAGGCAATTACTCAAAATCCTGTTTATCTTGACTCTAAGAGTACTGTACTTTCACTTTCCAATAACTTAGGCTTGAAATGTCTAATTTGAATGAATGACCCCTCATTTTAAAGATCACATACTCAGGTATCTGAAAATACCAATAACTTGAATTTCAATTTTTGCTACAACTTAGCCATTTTACCACAACATGCCTCATATGCTCGGAAGTTGTTATGTACCCGATGGTTGGCTGCCTTTAGGTATACTTTGTCGCCAGTTTGCGCCTAAAGGGTACACTACCAGCTAGCCGGCTGTCGTGAATATAGTACCTTCATGTACCTTATACAGCCACTGCCGTGCATCCACCGCGTTAAAATAACAAATCAATACTTGCGAAGCACGCCATGACATTTGCAACTAAACTACCAATAAAACAACACAATAAACTTTGCATGGCTATGGATTGGGGGAAAATGGAGCTTGAACGAAAAAACGATGTATTTTAGCAAGTACTGTATTTGAAACTTTTAAATGATTTTAAGCCTTCGCCCAAAATGGCTAAAAGCAGTTGGGTATTTTTTCGCCAATCCAAAATAGTTTTCACCCAAGGGTCGCCAGACAGGCAATACCCAAGACATTTATTATCGCCCGACACCAAAAAATGTCGCCACTGGTGACCGGGCAACCTCTAATTTTCAGACCTGCTCATTTCACATGCACAACTACACACTATTATAATCTTCATCAACTTTTGAATAACAATTTTTCAAGGACTTTTCAAACTTCCAAATACTGTACTTTGCCATAAATGAACAAACCCTGAAATTATAAAGTAGTAGAAGTTACAGGAATGGTAAGTCAGGATGGCAATAGGAGGGGATGATGGTGGGGAAAAGAGGATGATGAAAAAAAAAAAAGTTGAGATTGTGGAAAATTGGCGGCCAATGAAAGATGATGGGGGTACAAACCTTTTTGCTCCTCCTGCATCTGGTGACACTATACAACTGTTCTTCCATTCAGGAATATTATCTCTGATCCATTTGAGAACAGCTGGCTCGGCATACAAATTATCCACAGGAATGTCAAAAAATCCCTACACATCAAAAATAATTTTGTTAATAATAATAATAATATGTGGTTCTTATATAGCGCTTAATGCCTTAACAAAGCCTCTAAGCGCTTCACATTATTACCCCGGTCATTGGATCAAACACATATGGAACACATTGAACACTAAATGAAATTATTAAATTAAATTATATCTCCATAATATTGCGGCTAGTAATCAGCGCAGTGTTGGAACCTACCAGGTACCCACTTGTACTCCTGGGTGGAGAGAGGCAACCGTAGATATAGTGCCTTGCCCAAGGACACAAGCGATTTACACAGCGAGAGTTCGAACCCCCGTTGTTAAGGGGTAATTCCATAAGTTTGGACTTAATATTTAATATTTTCTATTCAACCGATTTTCAAAATACAGTTCATTTGTATTTATTGCAATGTTTATGTTGAAATACTTACCAAATTACCATACATATATATTAAGCTTTATTTCACTGATTCTGGTAGTGATCCAATAAAATGCTAGGCCAATTTCAAGTACCAAAGGGGAAAAACCAAATTGCAGGTATTTTGACTGTGAGATACATTGGTCCAGCCAAGTTTATGTTAGAAAGAAATTTACCTGGATTTGTGAAGCATGCAAGTCCATGGTAATTATGTGATCAGCACCAGCAACAGACAGCATATTTGCAACAAGTTTTGCAGATATCGGGGCACGACTCTGATGACAGAAATCAAGATTTAACATATTTTTAAATCCTTAAAAAATATGCAAACATTATAAAGTATATCTGAGGTTGCAGGCTGTGATTGGTTGGTTAATAAGATGCTCATTTACAATTACAAGGTCCTACATTCGAACTCTGCAACCTCCATCATAAAAAATCTTGGTAACAATTAGCACATTGAGGGTGACAAATGATGACTTTAGCTGGATGGATCATCCTTGAAAAAATAGAAAAATCTAAAGATGCACGCAAATTGGCCTCAGAGCTCAGCAGAATATTCAGTGGGTATTTAGAATGCCTTGGGTTTAAACCCTTATGGGGATACAGTATTATTATTATTATTATTCTTAAAAAAAATATTATCTTGTTAATATGGTACCGGTATAAGAGAAAAACACAAAAAGTATATTTATATCTTTTAAACTTACTTTATCTTTCTTGTCTTGTCTGGCATATGGAAAGAGCGGAATAACAGCAGTGACACGATGAGCTGAAGCAATTTTACAGGCATTGATCATGATGAGAAGTTCCATTAAGTTGTCATTGATGTCTCCACAACCACTCTGGACAATGTACACATCTTCTCCACGGACACTCTCGCCGATTTCAACACTAAAAGCAATTTAAACAATACAAATATATGTCAAGATTAGATTTTTATCTTTTTATTTGCAGCCTTTTGCATTAATGATCTTTTTTACTGTAAATTACCATATAAATGTACAAAGCAGTTCAGCGCGGTGGAAATGGTTTGGTTTCTCAACCTCAAGGTCGGGTTTCAATCCTTCGCTGTGCATTTCGCTTATGTCCTTGAACAAGGCACTTTATCTATATTTCTTCAGTTTTCCCATCTTTATTAGTGGATACCAGCAAAAGTAACCTGAGGTAGACTAGCATCCCACCCTAGGGGTAGCATGACATCCCCAGTTTCTGTAGCATGAAGCAGATACAGAAACTGGGGATAAGATCCAGGCCTATGAGCCCTAGTGTCTTGGCAAGGATTTACTTTTATATTTTACTATAATCAACCTACTGTACAGACAGTTTGAGTTCAATGTTCACATGATTTTAAAAAAATCAAAATGCATCTTTGATGTTTGTTAAGTCATTTGATGTGTATTAATTTATGTAATAACTTCTTTCGACTTATATATGTATATCAATATCAACCAATTGGAAACATCTGTTGCAAAATCAATACAAATTTCTAATTGCATTAATTCATGCTTACATTTTAATTCAGACACTTTTTTAATCACAACTATAAATGCACTTGTCAATTGTAGTCCTGGCCCCTCTGGACCCGGACCATAGCGGGGCACTAGCTGGGACTGAGCCGGGGATGTACACATAGTTGTGTCACCGTAGTGCCGGGACGTACCTAAAATTTACCCGTAGATGTAACAGGCCCGGGGAATTTTACACGTTAGAGTAGTCGCGGTTTCAGGTGTGTACGGCGGTAAGTGGCACGTTAAAACGAACCACCGCATTGCCGGGAGGTGGCTGAGACTTTCACATGCATGTAACCTTTTTGGAAATTACATCCCCGGTTAAGTCCTCGCTAGGCCTGTGTGGGGGGGGGGGGGCACTACAATTGACAAGTGCATATCTTCGTTAAACTTTTGATCAGTAAGCTCCCACATCCCCTCACATCCGAAGGTACACCTCAGGATGTAAATTCCCTTTAGGATTACCCCTGATACCACATGGTTTTACTCATTTTTAATGTCTTTCTCAATATTTTTAAATTGTAGTTTTTATGTGAGGTACTGAAATAAATCAAATAAATATATAGAACAATATTTTGTTTACCAGTTTATTTATGCAATGCTGTAATTTATATTTTTCCTTCTCTTCTAAGCCTGTTTGCTTCTTCGTTATCCAAAACACAAATTATGAATAAATGTTTAATTGCCATCCAAATTTCAAATTTTTAATAGAGTGTTTCAAATATCGTATAAAGATGATAATGATGATGACAACAGAATAACACTCAGCTCAGCACTCACTCAGCCACTGGGCATTTGTTGCAGAGAAGCCTACCTACCAATCCATTTTACCTAGCCGGGGCTACACAACTTACCACGTTTCCTGATTGCTGAATTTTTTCGTTACCACTTTTCCAAGCGGAATTCCAAGTCGCTCAGCAATTTTTTGTGCTAAATCTGCATGAGAAGAACCACTAAATACTTTGATATTAGGCATTTTGAAGGAATGTGTTCTTTATTAGATGACGAACGTCAACACAAATGCGCCACTTTCAGTGAAACAAATACATGTGTTTCTAGATAGGCCCTATGATATGTAAAGTAAAGCTCGATGGTCATTGGTCACTGATTGCGCATGCCTTTAAGTATCGATAGAGTAAAAATACCCGCTAAAATATCAATTAAGTTTAGGAAATAATCATAACTGGTATATCATACTATATAAAGCGTAGAAATATTTGCATGCATTAAATTTAACTCTACCATTCATTTAATAACCTGAAGGTACTAGCCTAATCTAACAAAATATTTTAATATTTATATTATACAACATAACCCCATCATCGATCACAGGTCGATGAATTCCCATATGCGCGAGTTCATTCGTATATTTCAGGAAATACCCACACTCGAGCGAATTTTGATTTTGAGACTATTAGTTATTCAACACTATCTAATAGGTCTAATATGTAGTAGGCCTATTGGTACAGTATATCGGGGTGCGACAGTGGGGGAGAGCATCCTGATATGTCACGTCGGGTGCGGGGGTTGGGGTGGGTGAAAGCTATCGTCCACATGTAAATATTCAAATAAAGTTACAATATGCAAATTAGGAGCAAAAATCTTAATTTTTCTATTCCTTAACCATTTGTAATGTTCTGAGCTTTTGTACCCAAAGTGTGTAGCACTTAACCATTTTCACAGAAATGTGAGGCCTTCTATGTGATGCAAATGGTTGTGTGTTCTTTCAATGCTAGGCCTATGTTATGTTACATTTATTCACTTGCATGTCGCCTTCAACAACTTACTATACTCACAAATCGAGACTTTTCTTTGGCCCACCTGCAGTAATTATTTTTTATTTCGATTTCAATACAATCATTAAAAGGTATAGGCTAACATTCATTTGAAAAAAGATTTTTTTAAAACTATGCCTTCAGTAGCGGATTCAAGTGAAGGGGACCAAACCGGCCCGGGCCCCCGAAATTTTTCAAAAAAACAAAAAATGGAGAAAATATGAAAAATTATATTCAAAGGGCCATTTCCGGTCGTCTAGAGGTGCCAAATCGTAAATTTTCTCACCTCAGCACAAACCGTCCATTATCTGAAGTGTAGGCCTACACCCCCCCCCCCCCCACCCATCCCACCGTCAGAAAATTTATGGATCGATCCGCCCCTACCTACTGTCGAACTTCTTAATGAATGAACTGAATGGATTCATGCAAGTCACCTGTCTTAATCTTACACACTGTATAATCATGGATGTATAAAATACAAAGTATAATTAGGCCTATCCTTTCTTAGTAATTCGCTTACTGAATTAAAACTGTTATTTACAATTGTCGTATTGCTAGGCTACGTCTACTAAATTTCTAGGTATAGGCCTACGAGACAAGAGATTAGCATGGAACATTCACGCCAAAAATCTATATTTCAAGAATTGGTGTAACATAGGCCTTCAATTTAAATCTCCGAACTTCTGAAGCTGAGATTCTATAAATGTAGGCTTGTATCGCAGGCTACAATTTAAAAACGGGTTACCAAATAATTAGGTGCTAAATTTTGACTTAATGCTAGGTAAGTTAAAAACAGACATTCCTTCCGAGTGGGACTCATTCAAAAATTTGAGGGGGTTCGCTAGAAAACAGGGGGGTTCGCTAGAAAAGGGGGGGTTCGCCCGAACCATAAAAACCCCCCCTGGCTACGGGCCTGAATGACGGCGTCTAAAAAAAATCTCACTAAAAAAAAAATCTTCTTTTTCAAAAACCAACTGTATGTCTATTTAAAATAGTTCTTCCTCCATTTCCAAACCATCTTTGGCACCTGAAAAATTAGGTTGGTCTTGGGTTCGATCTCTAAATGGAGACATAGGCTACTCAACGACTGGCCTCAAAAGAGCATTAGAAAGTATGGAAATCATCTACAGTAAATGAGACCATGTCTGAACACTGGTCTCTAAAATCTGCATTAAGAGGGATTCATGCAAGTAACCTGTCTTAATCTTACACACCTGTATATCATGGAGGTATCAGGGGTGGCGCCAGGATTTGCCGAGGTCCCCAACGGGGGTGGGGGGAAATGGGGGCCGATGCCCCCGAGGGCGAGGGGTCAGATCTTTGAAAATGGTCCAGGGGCGAAGCCCCCAAAAGGTTTGACGATTTAGGGGTTTCCAAAGCTTATTTAATCGATTTTAGAGTCTACTAATATGTAGAAAATACATAAAATTTTGATTTTCTTCACGACAAATTGTGCTTTTTCTCCCCGTTAAATTGTGCTTTTTCTCCCCGACTGGCGGGGGTGGGGGAGGGGCGCAGCTCTCCCCTTCGCTGGCGCCACCCCTGGGAGGTATAAAATACAAAGTATAGGCCTAATTATGCTTTCTTAGTAATTCGCTTACTTAATTAAAACTGTTATTTGCAATCAAATCTCTATTAGTTTAAGTAAGAGACTGAACACCCACCTTTTCACCATGCTGTCTAACCATCTTCTAATGTTCTGGTTTTTTTGTTTTGTTTGTTTGTTTGTTTTTTTATTTGTCTTTGTTAAAGGTGTTTTCCCCATTTTTTCTGATTTATTTATTCAAAAACACATGCTGTGCTCTGGACGGTAAAAGCCTGCAATACATAAGAATATCAAAAATCCAAAAATTATAAAAAAAAAAAAACAAAGGCCAAAACTGCAAGTGGTCTCCATAAATCAATGTTTCTTTTGTCTTAAAAGAATTGAATACTTAAAAATTTGTTATGATTAGGGTTTCTAAATAACTGAATCATTAAAAAAAAAAGAGCATGCTATTCACAAGGACAATAATGCAACTTGGCTCATACCGCAATATAGTTCATCAACAAATTCTAGAAAAAGATGTTAATACTGGTAGTTAAACCAGAAAACATTGAGGGGTACCATCATTAGTATACATGATCAGTACCATGAGAAATGGGTCTATGTTTTGATCAAAACATACTTTTATTGCAATTATCAATACAAAGTAGTTGAATTAACATCAAGAATCATTATAGAATTATTAAAAGTTAAAACAAGGGAATAAGAATAAGGCACCTCAAACAAACACTCGTTAGTTATACAGTAATATAAAATATTCATTAGGCATCAAAATGGGCAACAGAAATCATTAAATTCATAAGTTCGAAAGTGAAATTAGATAAACAATTAAAAATACTGGGCCATGCAGACGACTGCAAAAGGAGCACTTACCAGTTTTGGAACAGCAGACCAAAGTTTAATGATTATGAATTTTGTTTAAATATTTCAATTTTTAACTATAATTGGGAGAGCCTTATGGTGGGCCTTGGTGAAAGATAATGAGTCTATGAGATCCTTTCTGGAAGTATAGCTGATAATTTCTAACAATTTCGTACCAAAGTTATTATAAAATCAACGGCTAGAAAAACTGGCAAAAATGCAATGCATATAGAATTTCACAATAATTGGGAACGATTTTAGTTAAATAATACTATCTTAATGTACAGTATAAGAGAGTGAAAGTCCACTCAACACAATTGGTATATTCTACATGTTTTCAAAACTGGTAATTAAAATGACATTTTAATTCGAATAAAAATATGTCAAACTCTCAGTTATCTATTGACTTTTAATGTAAATTGCATTTTTTTCTATGATGATCATACTTTTATTGAGATGTTTTACGAGAATTTATAATGTTTTAAATTCAAATTTAATTTTAATGTGTAGGCCTATATCATAATTTACCAGTATATGTTTACCAGTACATGTTTTAATTCTAATTAAATTTAATGTGTATTTATTATGGCCCTTATTTATACAGTATTTGTATTTTACCTACGATATAGTAATAATATTATTGTGATTTATGTATGTGGGCCTTATAATATTTTATGAAACTAATTAGGTTTGTGTATTTGTTTTTTTAGATTTAAGCATGGCACTTAATTAATTTAAGGACACGGCTTTGAAAAACAACTTCAATTTTTTAAATATCTGTTGCTTTAGTCAAACGATGCTTTTGATAAACTCCCCTCGAATAAGCACCCCCCCTATAGAACCTTTAAAATAATAGGCCTCCCTCAAATAGCGCCCGATGCGTTTATTTTTTTCTTTGAACAAACGCGCACCCCCTCCCCCACCACCATCCCTAAATGAGTATAAAGAAATCTAAATGGAAACAATATAATTCTCAACACATTCTATTGATGCTCTATGGGCGAGTAGAATTGCATTTTTCCTAACCTACTGGGATCAGGTCACGCAATTTTAGCACATTTTGACGCTCACTGCAATAACCACTTCCCATCTCCCTCTCTATAGATCCCTGGTTCCTAATTAATTAATTTATTTGAAGGGCCAAGTTATTTCATTTTTTCACTATTTCTTGCTTATCTTGCTTGTGTAAAACCATCAGAAAACAAAATTGGTTGTGCCAAGATTTGCCAGATGCAGGGGAGGGGAGATATCACTGGAGGGGGTCCAGTGGACGGAGTCCCGGAAAATCTGATAATTTATTTTGAATACATAGGCTTAAGCACCATAATACGTATATCCACCACCCCCCCCCCCACGAATTGTGTTGAGTTCTCCGTCGGGGGAGCTCCCTCTGGCGGGGGTCCTGCCACCTCAACCGCAACTGGCACCATCGCATAATTTCATTCAAGAATGTGAAATGGATGGAGCAAGGGAATGACTTTGACAGATTGAGGTTCTACTACGCGTCATCCCCACCATGGTTAAGGATGAGGCGTAGTAGGAAATATAGGCCTATTATGGCACATCTACATGGCTGGAGATGGCACTTCCACCTACTTAAATTTGAATATAAATTTCTATTCCTTTTTAAAATCAATTTAGTGATTTTTTAATTTTCCAACCCGGAAAATGTGGACCGTTGGCAATATTTTTTTGGGTGGGGGTGGGGGAGGGGGCTGCGTACGTTGATGTACTTTACTTTACCTACTTCAAAGCCTCGAGTCCACCCATCTCTTACATAGTGAAATTCATCATCATCACATCACCATTATAGTTAAAATGAAGCGCCAACGAATTCTCATGATCTTTTATCAGCGATTTTCGGCAATCGTAGAGATGTAAATAATCTGTATGGTGTACTATATGAAAATAAAACTTTAAAACATTGTCTTTGATGTATTTACTTTACTTTACCACATACGTCGCGACTCCACACCCATCTCAGCCTCACCATGGTTGTGGCCGAGGGGCGAAAATTAGAGTAAATAGTACCTCTAGATTACCGGAAATGACACTCTTAAGCCTTATATCACTATAACAACTCCCTGATTATAGTAAAATTCAGCATCATCACATTATCACCATTATTTTAAAATTTAAAATAAAATAAAACATCATTATCATAGTAAAAATGAAGCGCCAACAAATTTCTCTTTATCTTTTACAAGCGATTTTCGGCAATCAGAGATCTGATTAATTGCTGTGATGTTCCGTAGGCCAACCATAGAAAATAAAACCAATTAGGCCTAATTTTGTTTGATGTATTAGTTTATTTTACCTATGCCTACTTCATGTGCCGAAAACCAATTTTATCTTTACACGCTTTCTTCCAAACTTCTTAAATTATGTTAAAACCGGGGTCATTTATGCAGTTCTTTTCAAAAATTTTCAGGCATCTTTTCTTGACTTCTGAAATCACATTGACGCCAAAAGTCACGTGTGGGGGGAGGACCAACACCGTTAAAAATATGTGGTGGTGGGACGTCGGGTGCGGATCTGGATTCAACTTTAGGAAGGGGTAAAAATGTTCCTAACAATCCCCACCCCCCCCCAACCACCACTAAAATATGGCGGAAAATGTGCTTTTCCGACTACTGAACTGTCTTTTAATGACTTTTAAGTTCTTTAAAATTTTATTTTTTATCGGTCAGGTAATTCTTTCTCATTCTTATTACAGTATATGAGTCCTCCCCAGGAAAATTTTGATTCTTAGATGCCGGGAAATGAGCATTCCCGGCTCTGAAGTGTCTTTTAATGACAGTACTTCAAATTTTAAGGTTTTCACCTCTTAAAAGCGGTCAGGTAAATTTTTCTCATTTTTATTACAGTAAATATGCCTAGGACTATTGTGTATACATACATCAAAAAAAAATGGTTAGTTGCAGACGTAGGCTATTCTTTTTTCTTTTTTTCATGAATCGATGAACCGGAAAAGGAAGAGGTGCGGGGTTCCTGAAAATTTTGATTCTCAGATGGCGGGAAATGAGCTTTCTCGATTTCTGATTTTCCCATTGTAACAAAAAACCAAAATTCAGCTCACGGGTCCTTAAAAGGTAGGTCTAGATTTTTTTATTTTTTTTTTTGGCAGGATCTTCACATCATGCCATTCGCTCACATGGATATTCGGCCAAACGCGGATTCGCACTTGTGTTAATTGAACTCGGCCAGTCCCATTTTGGATTGTTGAATCGTTCTCTCCCGTAACGTTGTAGGTAGTACTATATTTGTGCAGGCTTACGTTAGAGCTGTGTGTCCTCGTTACCCACAAATGTGATTGCACATTTTCCAACTCAGATTGCAGTAGAATTATATATATATATATATGGAACCATGGCTAATATTGCCACTCAGAGAGTTTCGAGAGAATTGAATGAAGTTCAAAGAAGCGAAGAGGTAGGCCTATAGTGTACTCCTCTCCTCCTACGCTAGGCCTAGCCTAGGCCGCGTAGGCTTACCTAATTTACAAATTTTATTCTTGTAAGTAGGGCTAGGCCTAGGCTAGATAGTGTAGGCTAGCTGCAGCATGATGCGCTACAGCAGTTTCTTTGGCCTGGTCTAGGCTAAGCCTATGTGAACTTCAGCCATATCTTCTAGCTTGTCTGGCTAACTATCCGTTGGCATTTGGGCGTATCAACATCAACTTCAAGCTTTGATTAGCCTAGGCCTAGCCCCTAGTTGAATCTAATAAAAAGGTACAAAGTGCATTGCTGTCTCAGCTAGGCCAGGGAATAAAAAGAAATATTATTTTAAAGCGTTTATATCAAATGTTGACCTGAATTGGATGAACAATTGGATAGGCCTACTGCAGACTATATAAATTTTCGTTTGTACGCCAATGAGATACAAAGAAACACCAGCCATGTTTGTACTTGTAACGATAAAATAAAAAGCTAAAAAGCAATTGTTCATATAGAAAATAAAAGAAATATAAGAGAAGTTTTTATACTAGGACGATTCGATAACGATTTATTTATCGATAACAAAATATTTTGACAAATCAATTCAAGTGACGTCATAATCATGGTAAAAAACGATAAAATCGTTGTTACTACTACGAATTATTGTTTTTCAATGAATATGACATCACTTAATTAATTTGTCAAAATATTTTGTTACCTTATACAAGATAAATCGTTATCGAATCGTGCTAGTGTAAAAACTGGTCTAGAGTGGCTTATTATTTTTAACAATTTTCTCAGTGGGAGGAGACAACTCCTTTCCAAATCCCCACTCAAGCCTACAGCCCTTGGATGGCGCTACGCATAACAGTACAATTCTTGCCCTGCCTATCGAGGCGTTGCCGTGCCGCTGGGAAAATCCTAGAGCTGCCACTGTGTGGAATATGGTTATACCAGAGATATGCAAAATAGACAGTCATTGTACATACACAAAAATAATTTTATGATGGAGAACCTTTTTTTTTTTATCAATTGTTGTAAGAAGAAAGTACACCTAGTTTGATCTGGAGTACCTTCAAACCCACTACTTCACATATCTATGTTGCTTTAATAAATGTTTAATTATATTTAACAGGCAGCAAATAGTCTAATTGAACTAAAGCTAGTGGAAAGTAATTGCACGCACCTTCGAGGAACTATATGTGGGCCACCTGACACAGCCTACGAAGGTGGCACGTTTAATTTAGATATCAACATACCAGAAACATATCCATTTAATCCACCAAAGGTAAGGCTCTTTGGGCTTAAGAGTACCCCAGTACTCACGGAATTGTGAATAAGAAAAATCATCTGATTAATTTGGAAGGTGCCACATTTATTTCAGATATCAACATATCCAAGAAACATCCATTTAATCCATCAAAGGTTAGGCTATGCAGGCCTTCAGTACTCAAGGAATTGTGACAATAGTCATTTCTGTGAATTCAATTTAGGTGGCACCATTATTTTAGATACCGCCATCCTTTCTTAGGAGGAGGAAGAGCATTTTTAGTGTGAATCACACCAAGGTTAACCCACTAAGTCTGAAGACTACAATGTGTAGTCACACAAAAATTCAGGCAAATAAGTACATACAGGTCTCTACAATATGTGCTATATTATAAGTCAACAATTATTATATAGTGAACATTACTGATGTACTGTACATCATTGTTTTTTTTTTGCCATGTGGGATAGAACAGGTAACACTTGGTAAATTAATAATAGTGTATATTTGTATAACACCGGTATCCATTAAACAAGATGCTCATGGCGCTTGATATGTGGACTAGGAACAATGACTTTCTTCGTCCGTAAGGGTCCCTTCATGTCTATGCTACCCAGTACCAGCAACTCTTCGTCGTCAACAATTGTGGTGCTAATCCAAAGAATTCTATATTCAGTGTTATTTAGTGCCATATTATTAACATTTGTTGTATTAGATGATGGTGGTAGAAATTTTTTCACTCAGGTAAAATTCATCACAAAGATCTGGCATCCAAATATCAGCTCAGTAACAGGTGCCATATGCCTCGATATTTTGAAAGATCAGTGGGCAGCTGCCATGACACTTAGAACAGTATTACTTTCAATACAAGCATTACTAGCTACTCCAGAACCAGATGATCCCCAGGATGCTGTTGTTGCTAAGCAGGTGAGATAAATACAACTTGCATACTTATTCTGTCTCTTAAGCATCAATAATGTTAATAATATTCAAATAGTAAATTAAAAATAAATGGAGGGTGGTGGGAGGCGGTGGCGATATCCCCGACAAGAGCAAAGTGGGCCTGGTCAGGCATTGCTCAAAATCTTTTAAAATTGTTCCTGGGGAGCGAAGTCCCAAATAACATGACATTTAGGGTTTCAAAGTCTAATTTAATCGATTTTAGAAATGTAGATAATAAATAAATAAATAATACATTTTTATTCTCCCTTACAAATTGTGGTTTAAATTCTCCGAGGTCTGCAGTCTCGGCATTTTTTTACTACCTAGGCCTATAAACTAAGATTTTTTCCGAACGCTCGACTTTACATCGTCATCTACAGGTCGTGATTTTGTTAGTTATTAAGTATAATATATATGTTTTTATATACAAAAATCGCCTAACAAATATTGTTTTAGCATTACCTTTAGCATGGGAAATATCAATTTCATAAAAGCTACGATCGTATCAACCCAGGTTGTCTGTGCTTCTAAGCTGCCCATGCATGTCCATGCGCATGTCCAGAAGGATCTATGTGAGATTTTCCACACATGTACTTTTGATAGTAGTGAAGTCACGATGCAATCGTGTTTGTGTTTAAGCGGACAGTAGGATTAGACCTACAATATGTTTAATTTGGTTGTTTTTAGATGATAAACAACATTTTAAATATGATGATAATACTGTACAATGAAGACAAATAATAGATGTAGATAGCCCATATGGATTCAATTGGGCGATGTTTTATGCCTTGGCTGGCTAGCGGCACTCCTACCTAACCTACGAAACGAATAGGCCTAGCTAGATGAGAAGGACAAGCACACATCGTATGTGTGCCTATTAAAAATAATTATTGTACAATCAAATCTGTTTACGAACAACCAGTTTCCTTGGTTTGACGACGTACTTTAAATTTAGTTTCTGCTATAGCCTGTTTCAGTCAAAGTTTTGACTTCCCAAGCAGTTTTTGAAGCAAAGAAATCTAGGCCTAGACTTTGGCAGTTCTGGCTCAGCAATATGGTCAGCAATTGCTGATTGCCAACGTGAAATTCATGAACTGCGGTTTTTCTCCCCGACTGGGGGCCCTGACCCCCCCACTGGCACCACCCCTGCATTGTAGCCTGACGAAGTCATAGTGATAACAATAGTGAGCTTTTGAAATGGGCAACTCCATGGGCAACTCGGGGAGTTGCGACGGGAAATTCAGTCAACCATGAACGTCGTACTATGCACTTCCCATCTCAACATCAAAGCTGTTTCGATTTACTGGACGACACGCTCCCTCGTATCGCGTAATCAATTATGCAGGTGCCCCAGCAAGCGCGTATTTGTAAAACTCATGTTGCTGTAGTCAGCACAACGTCAAATCTTTTAAAGCCTTTGGTCAAATCCACACAACAAACAAATTTCCCATGTATTTGCGTGCGCAGTACGGTTTCACGCTCCACTGCCCTTGTAGAACGCTGCGTCGTCCAAATCGAAAGCTGCTTATTGGCGAAAGCTGGCAGTAAGTTTACATCCATTGTGTTTGTTTTACTATCGATAAACCAGTCCTACAGCAATAATGATAATCCGGGGCTCATCCATAATTTTTTGTTGGGGTGGCAATCAAGGCCCTATTTCAAAAGTGGGTGAGGAGGAAGGTTTTTTAAGTTGTTCCCATAGCTATTGTTGGGTTTTAGGGAGCTAAATTTCCGACTTGAAATATTGAACCCCCCACCCCATTGAAAAATGTCCTTTATGTAACTCACAGTGGAGTGAAAAAAATATCTTGTACTGCTATGGGCATTTATAACGCACCTCTTCCTAATGGTTATAAAGCGTAGTTCTTTTCCCTGATCCCACCAGGTACCCATTTGTACTCCTGGGTGGAGAGAAGCAATGCAGATAAAGTGTCTTGCTCAAGGACACAAGTGAAATGCACAGCAAGGGATTGAAACCCGACCTCGAGGTTGGGAAACCAAACCATTCCTGCTGCGCTAAACCGCTTCCACATAAAAACGATTGTATACGCAAAGTCAGGTGTATCTTCGGTGTGTCTCTTTTCTTGAACACCTCGAAGATATATCAGACCTAAGTATACAATCATTTTTATTCTTTTCACTCTATCGTGAGTTAAAAAAATACGTTATTGGGGTAAATATTTAAAATCTGCAATTCAGACCCGAAACTGACTTAGAAAATAGGCAGGAAAGCTATCATTTTAGTCGATGTGTGTTTGATTTGTAATCGTTGTGCTAGTTGAAGTTTGTTTTAAGAATACAAAATGAAGTACTTTTGAAGTTTAGCCCGAACTTCCACTATAAGTGTTCGTTTTAAGAATACAGACGTTGGTCAATCCAGTATTAAAAGCAGATTATTAAGGACATAGCTACTGTACTTTATAAATTGTATTTTTCACCATGAGAATTCTGTGACATAGCATGTTTAACCATATTACTGTAAGGTTGTATTAAAACCCTAAAGGCAGGCTCAGGTCGACACGGAACTCAACTCAACTCAACTCGTCGACATGAGCGCTCCGCGCAACTGAAAGGAACTGACCGCAACTGAAAGGAACTGACAGTCGCGCATATTTGTCGACATGAGTCAAGTTGAGTTGAGTTGAGTTGAGTTCCTTTCAGTTGCCCATGTTCAACTTTTTGCGTAAATTGAAAGGAACTGAAAAAAGCGCGAAAAAAATGCTGATTCGGAAGTCAAAGGAACTGAAAACGTTGATCCTGATATTAATCGTAATCAAGATGCATTAACTGAAAAAAGATATTATATTACAATGTTTTGTTAATGGCAGATTACTTTATTCTTTGTTTTAAAAAATATAGGCCATAGGCCAGATTTTTATTCTAACACGTTAACAAGTAGGCCTAGGCTAGGCCTAATAATAATAATAAAATAATAATAATAATAATACAGCATATACTTACCATATTCAAACTAGCCTAGGCTAGGCCTAAAGTGTAGAAAAAGGCAGGCTTCCTATGCCAGGCCTACTAGTCTACATAAACTCTACGTAGGACGAGTAAAGACGTGACAACTAACTGGCATGCAGATCTCACTTCCAAAATCCATTTTTACGAATTATAAATAATCCAGTAATTCTTGGGAGTTAGTTTTGTACAAATTCTTTAACAGTAGAACATTTATCTAGGGCCTAGGTTTAGGTCAAAAAAAGCTAAATTCCTTTTTCAGAAAGTCCCTCTGCAGTGTAGTGTTAAATTATGAATTCTATCAAAAGTATGCTGCTGCATTCGCGTAATATTAAATTAATACATTTTTATAACATATTTGACAGCTGATTCATGTAAACATTGTCACATATAAAATGCATTCGTGTATACTTGTTGTTTTTGTTTTTGTTTTTTCATATAGAAAAAGACCTTTCTTGTTTTAATTGTTCCTTCAGATTTTGCATGATCCCATTTCAAATAGACCAATATGTGATACACTTTTCTAAATTAAAAAAAAGAGTAGATAAACTTCAAAAATAATTTTATTATTTTTAACCACACGTCTAATCTTACAAGCATTCAAACATTTATTTGCAGTTGATGAGATTTCGAAGAAAATGAAATCTTTAAAAACTCAATTCTGTCGACTACAAACAGGCACCATTTGTTTCAGTTGCTGGTCGTCATTTTCAAAACAAAAAAATAAAGTACATACACTTTTTAAAATAATTACATGTTTTAATAAAAACATTACAGGCATTTTGCAGTTGATGGGATTTTGTGGGGAAAATGTTTTTAGCCAATAGTTCCTTTCAGTTGCCAGTCGACATGAGCCAAGTTCCTTTCAGTTCCATTCAGTTGCTCGAAGTCGACATGAGTTCAGTTCCTTTCAGTTGCGCGGAGCGCTCATGACGACGAGTTGAGTTGAGTTGAGTTCCTTTCAGTTCCATGTCGACCTGAGCCTGCCTTAAGAACAAATCAAAATATTATATAATGAATTTTGCAAAACCACACTCTTCAAACACAATGGACACCATCTACCCAAGTCACCATTGTTCTATCAACAGCGCATTTCATCAGAATCCTAATCTGGAGTCGTCATCAGCTTTATAAGGACCTCCTTATAGCTTATCATCATCCTTCTACTGAAGATGGTGAAACTTAGATTATACTTACCAAAACGTTTGGGGTATTACAATCCAAAAACGGTTCTTCTTGGAACCAAAATACCATCAATCAATTGAGATTTGTAGCATATGCCATATGGTGTACTGGAAACATATAATTTTTTAACAATGAATTTTATTATTGTGTTTAGTACAAAGAAAACCAGTCTGAATTTTTAAAAACAGCCAGACATTGGGCATCAGCGTATGCTGGAGCACGCAATAAAGATCATCCAGAATTACACACCAAGATTGAACAACTTAATGGTATGGGATTTGATCAAGTAAGTATGTTTTTTGTGTATTTCAATACACTTATTGTTTTAGTGAGTGGATACAGAAATAATCATTGGCAATGTCATATTTCATCTGTTTAGTTATATTGCCCTGCATGTACTGTATTGACTTTCATAATTCTATGGTTGTATAACAGCACAAATTGCCAAAGCTTCTATTCATATTACATTTTAACTTTTATTTATTTCCATCCGTTTAACTAATAAACAGTTATTTATTTGTTGTTTTTCATTTTATCAGGAGAGCGCAAGGTCTGCATTGTCGCAATGTAATTGGGATTTGGAAAAAGCTATTGACCACTTAACGGATGGCTAGCAATTATACAGATAACCATAGAGCAACAATTAACAATGGACTTCCAAGAGATTTTGATGCAAGAAAAGTGTGTGCTTGGGAAAAGCATGTTCTGGGCAATAAGGAAGAAAAACAGCAAACAGAACAGTAAAAAGTTGATAGGTGCCAAGGTAACAACTGACCAAATATACTGAAGTCACACCACTTGCTATTGGAAAGTACCTTAAACAGTGATTCTGATTTCTCTTGCTGAATAAAATTGCAAAAAACTTAACTAGGTGAAACGGATCGAGAGCTCTTTCCTGGTTGACAAACAAGCCATGGGTGTAACCACCATTATAGTTATGGTATTATAAAAGAAAACAAGTGGAGAATAAATAAATAAATTTTATAGTCATTATAGAAAGAATTAGGTTGATAATGTTTAAGCTCTTTAGTTATAAAAAAAAAAATACCAGAGTGCCACATGCAATGAATGAAAATCAAGTGCCGAACTATAAAATTTTGTTTGAAAAATTATCCAATCTGAGCACAGATTCACATATGGCTCTCCTCGCTGTGATACTGATCCAGCCAATCTAAGCATAGTGGCTCGTATGGTTGGCAGCACTGTGATGCTCATCCAGCCAATCCAAGTATGCTATGCATATGGTGGGCAGCACTGTAACACTGAACTAGCCAGGCTAAGCGTAGTGGCTCGTATGGTGGGCAGCACTGTAACACTAATCTAGCCAAAGTAAACGTAGTGGCTCGTATCTTGGGCAGCACTGTAACACTGATCTAGCCAATGTAAGCATAGTGGCTCGTATGATGGGCAGGACTGTAATGCTGATACAGCCAATCCAAGTGCAATATGCACATGGCATGCATTTTAAACTACTTTTATGATTTGATATGAGTTCCATTTAATCCATTTTAAATTTAATTATAAATTAAATGCAAGTGCAGGCTTATTAACTTATGATTCTAAAATCTTATTAAATAAAATAGATTGTGGTGCTTTAAAGCCATTCTTGCAATAGTACTGAATGCATTAAACTGAAGGCCCACCATTGTCAACTTGCCTGTCAAAAATTGTTCTGTAATGTATTCAACTCTTTTTTTACCCTATGTTACCAGTTAGAATGATACTGTTTTATAGCATAGTTACATTTCAATAGCTTATACTGCTGCTGTGAATTTCCTGCACTGCTCTTTATTAGCACATCTTAGTCCCACCATCATTCTGAAATTTATAGTTCCATATGTGTAGTCCTAGCTGAAGAATTCTCACTTTCTAAAATCAAATATTCTCAAAATACATAAAAAAAACCCCTTTGTAATAGTTCTGGTACCCAACAGCAATATTTATGTGAACCGTGAAAGTAAATTAAAAATTCTACAGTATTCTACCTTATTTGAAAACCCTTGTTCTTAAGGGGACATCTGTAAATGTAACATTAGAACTGAGCATAAAGTGATATAAAAACTGTCTATGAAGCTTTTTGCAAGCACATTGGAAACTTCAATTTTCACCATAAGTTTGCATGCGGCCCTCTGTGTTAAATAAGAAACTTTGGCCCTCTGGTCTGTTTTTATGCCCAACCTTGTATGCCATTGTTATACTGCAGTATTAAGGCCTATATTTACATAGAGTGCAACAGTGGCACATGACAGCAACAAAAACAAAAAAAACAAACCAAATATGTTCTTTATGGGTGCACACTGAATGTGATACAACTATACAATAGAACAATATGTCGCTCAGCATAGAATAATTTTCTATTTCCAAAAACTGTCGCACAACAAAAAATAAAGCCATATACTGTACTGTAAATGTAGAGGAATTAAAATAATTTTTTCAAATGTTTTTCCAAAATAAACAAACAAAATATCACATAACACATATTCTCTTTTATAGGCCTATGATTTATCAGTGTCATCAATATCATCACCATCTTCATCATCTTCAGATATCACAATCTGACTTGAATAATCAACACATTCAAACATCTATTCAAAACACATCTTTTTGTTTTTAATTCTAAATTTTTTTTCTACTGTAAAGTAGTGGCGGATCCAGAAGGAGGCACGTTCCCCCGTTTTGCCTCTAAATTTTAAAATTTTTAATGCATATTAAAGTTGTGTGCTACTCACTGAAACAGTTGTGCCCCCTCCTCTGTTTGAAAAATTCTGCATCTGACCCTGTAAAACCCAGTGAGGCTTTTAGCAAAATCTGCTCAATCGAGATTGAAATATTATTATTATTATTATTATTATTATTATTATTATTATTATTATTATAATGATGCTAAATATTGATGTATTATAAAACATTGCCAGAAAGAGCATTCAAAAGCATTTTTCATTGAAATTTTTGAAGTTATTAGACTAATACTTTGAATACCTCATTGCTTTGTCACTGATATTATAAGAATTAAACTTTATAATTTAAATATCTAATGGTACATGCATGCACCTAAAAAACTCAAAAAATATGATCCCATTAACTTTCCATATATTTAGTGCGTGCAGTCAAAGGTGTTTCTATAGCTTTGTGGCCATTGTGTGAAAATTAGTGTTATCTCAATTGTCATGCCAGGCACATTAAAAGTATGTAGTGGCTTTCAATCTCAACTGCCACTTTATTGAATGCATTCATAGTCTGGTGCAGTGGTGTATCTAGGGTGCAGAAGTTCCCCCTCCCAAAAAGAGCTTGCATCTCCCAGTTTCCACTCCCCGCATTGAAAATTCTAAAGCAAAAAAATCACGCTTAAATAGTTCAAAATAACCTTATATTACCTTATTTTGTAACCTAGCGCACCACTTCCCCCTCCCCCCTTTATCATCAAGCCTTAACTCCAATCTTTGCACACCACCCCATTTGAACACTCATAGGTACACCACTGGTCTGGTACTTATGCTATTTGCCTAGAATGTGAAAAATCCTGGGTTCGGGTCCTGGTTGTGGTTGACTTGTATATTTTATTTCTTGATTATGTTTCTCTTCTGTTTCACATCATTTTGTTGCATTATCTGACTGTTTCTTGGTTTTCCCCTAAAACTATCATATGGTATCCATCTTATGGTATCTCTTGTCTGAAAGTTCTCCATCTATTGCTGGCTAACTCACATTTACATTTTAGATTTTGCTTATTTCACAAGATGATTCAATCAGAGTTTCACATTTATGTGTGTATAAAAACTATAAACCCATTCATACATTATAATTCCATGTGTTCATGTCATAGTATTAGTTCAATGTGATGTTATGGCAGTGACACAATTTTAGTAATGATATTGGCAATTTTAAGGTCTTCATTGCCATCTATGGTCCCACAGAAAGATGAATGAAGGTGCACTCAAATTATGTTTACCAACACATGGGAATCATTGTTTATAATGTCCATTGGAATATCTTGACTGTCGCCATATGAATTATAAGTAATTTCTTCTTAATATTTTCATAAGAATTTGGCTAGAAACAGGTTTCTTTTCACTTTGTACATTTCTGTAAAAAGTAATTGTAAATGACAAATTGTAAATGCGATCATTAATTTGTAGGTAGATATTTTATCTTTATATACCTTACAGAAACAAAATTCAAAGTCTAGAAAATATAGTGGATACTTGCATGAATAAAAACTTAATTCTACATACCAAATAGTATATCTTTGCTGTCAGGCATTGGCATATCTAAGGGAATTTGTGTGGTGAGGCACACCCATTCCCCAAAAAGTATGCCGCTTCCATTAAAAATTTGCTAAGCAGAAATTCCCGTCATTTATCCCAGCTAGCAGCGGCCCTTTTGCTTTTCTTTCATATGCCTTGCCATCAGCCATCCCAGTTGCTTCTTAACACTACTGTATTGCAATGAAGTAGTAAACGTATTATACTACACGGATTTGTGTGTGCTTTGAGCATTTATTTTATTAGTAAGTATATTGTAGTGACTAGAATTTCAGGTTTTTAGTAGTATATAATCCACAGGCAGTTATTTCATGTAAATTGTGAAGATTATTATTCATAATCTGCAATGCCAATCTTCAACCATGCAATATCATAATTGGTTTTATTAAACTTGCAATTTAAAATTAATTTTGATTAATAATTGGAAATTGAATGTTATGACCGATATCATTTTGTGAGGCTGGCCAACTCTCTGCTATCATATACCCTTTGTGTACAGCTGCATAGTATGTTTTTTGTGAGATAATAAAGGTGTATTGTCTGTGTTGAGAAAAAAACAACTTGAAAATTAAGATTTAATGTATGAATTGCTTATTTTGTTTTAATAATTTTCAATTCAAGTAAACAGTCTACCAATTAAGTGACATAAGGAAAACTATTTTTGTTTGCATAGACATAGAATTGACTGGTAATTAATTTAAACATTGTGAAAACTGATTTGTTTTGACCTGTGAATACTTATTTGTTAAATGAGCAATTCTATTCTTTTCTATTTTAAGGTTTTCCAATTTCACTACAGACCATATATTTTTAATGCACTAAAGAAACTTTACTGTCTTTTTTAAGTAAAAAAATATATTAAAATTTGACTTGCTCATTCTTTACTATAATGTCTCTATCAACAGTAGTGTTACTTTGTAGAGAAATCTGAAATATAATAAAGTAAATAAAACAATTAATGTGTATAAAATGTGAATTTATGGATGCAAGTGGTGGTGTGGTGTCAGGTCTGTGTTACTCGGACTTGATAGGTCAGTCATGTTGTAGAATAATAAACATTTTTAAGACAGTCGTTGATGGTAAACCGAGTTCTACTACATCTTCTGGTATTCAGGACTGGAATGTTCTCCCGAAGCGGGGAAGAGGGTATTGCAATGAGCTCCGCCTGTGGTGTGTTTGTCCTTCCAGGAGCATAACTCAAAAACTACTGGTCCGATTAACCTCATACATACATACATACATACATGCATACATTGACAATATTACATGCATCTCGGTCCTCAAATTTGGTGCTCATCAGAAGTAGGATATAGATTTTATAACATTATTTATATTGTTTTTCGGTCTTAACTGTCAGAGCCATCTCTTGGGGATCATTCGACCAAGTCATTTTCCTAGGCCAGGTTGACTCAAGCGAAGCGACCATGTGTAAAATTCTGGCCGGCAGACTGGCAGCAGTCCGGAAGACGTGCAAGCCCAACTGATGGGCATGCCACTTGAGGCCTATGCCAGAAAACAAAACAAGGAGATTTAAACCCCATACATTCGATTAAATTAAATTTACACTTAATATGTGCACCTTTTCTGCTTGGCGATATGTATAGCTGGTAATATTAAACCCCTATAATACAACAACCACCAGCGGATTGAGCACATCGATGAACAAAGACATCAAGGTGAGGGTTTGTAATCACAGATTATCTTATTTATTATAAGGTGGCTCAAGGTCCAGTAGTCACTTTAAAAGAGCATTTTATTCTGAGCCCCATATTGGAATTTGTTTTCATCTGTTGAAATATTGTTTTGTAACTTTATTTTTAAGGTAATTATCATTTTCTCTGAGACAAACATTAGCGTTTAACATTCAGTGTTCACTAAGCATTGGAAGAACTTAAAGTTTGTTTGTAGGATGTTCAAAATAAAGTTCACATAACTATACCCAGTAGTGGTGGCTCCATAAATTTGGCCACAAGGGGTCCGATATGTCAAACTGAGGTGTGGGAACCAAGGGGTCAGACTAGAGCCTCGGTTGAGCCCTGTTTTAAAATATCCCTGATAGGGTTCAGGGGAAGACTACTTTTTGCAAGGTAGTCTTCAATTTGTTCTTGAGATGGTCCCCTGGGCCTGAAAGGTTGTGTAACACTGGTTTGTATATTGGAAGCAACACAAGAACTCTGGCCAAGTTGTCCTAAATAGTGGTGTGATCATGGGTAAAACAGGTGACTCACAAACACTAGACATTTCAATTTTCCTGATATATTTTATAATTAAATGTGTAGCCTAGGAAGTTTGGTTCGACCATTCTGATTGATTTTTGAGGTACAGTATTTTCTGATTTTATTTGCACTGTATATTTTTTAAAATTAACAGGCACTTCTTGTTTCATTTGCAGCATAAGTAGCTTTAACACACACACAAAAAAAGGAAGACAACCTCAAATCCAAACCCAAGAGTATTATTTACAATCTCAAAAAAAAGACAATTAACATGGGATTAAAAACAAAGTTGAAACTATTATGTTACAAACTCACTCAAATACACAAACATGTTATTATTTTCAAATACATAATCAATCTTGTAAAATTGATTGAGGGTGATGTTTTAAAAATAACATTGCATTTCAAAAATTAGTTAACATAATTCCATTTACTTTTGAATATTACTTTGAATGCCTGATTCACAACATCAACAATTACCTGCTCATCATGTGCCTATTTTTTAAAATCAAATAATACAGACATGGCAATAACCAAAACAGAAATGTTTTACTTGTTAAATTAAGACAATTACTTAATACATTATAAATAATAAAAGATGTTGCATCATAATAGCATAAAATGCAATAATTGAAGTGTCTCTCACTAGGATTATTCCAATTCCCCATTTTAAGCTTTGTAGTAAAACCACGGTGTATCTTCCTTCTTGCTAAGATACAACATTTCGTATGGATTAAAAAATGCATATAAGTATATAAACATAGTTAGGAATATAGCTTGTGGAGATAACATCCCCACAACATATACATATCAAGCACATTCACAATGTTATTTTCATTACAGTACTTGAAAGGTACACATTATTGAATTGATTGGCACATCAATCAAATCATTATCAAATTTACATATATGGACATGCATAGCAACTTTGATGTTCAAGCTCAAGTTCAATAATAGCTTCAAAATCACATTTCTAAAAAAAAAACAAAAAAAAGCAATCATTTTTTTGAGATCCTTTATTGCTTTCCTATCACAAAATCTTCAAATAAAAAAGAAAAAGAAAAAAAGAAAAACAATCCTCACCCAATTCATTTAAAATTGCCAGAATACAATTACTCCACAAACTGAAAAATTAACACTAAGAAATAATCTTCTAAAATCACACTAAGACATCATATAAAATATTCTCCCCACAAAACCCTTAAAAAACTCTCACATCCAACATGCCAATAGTCTCATTGTAAGTCAGTTTTAAAACACATCCTCCCCTCCCACTTAACAACATAATTTTGCATGCAAGTATGTAGTATATTGTCCTCACTAATGTGCATGCACAGAACAATGCTGATCCGGTCAGAACACGCAACAATATACATTTGAACTCTTTCCAACTCTCAAGGAACTTTTATGAAGATATCCATGCATGTTAGTTAATGAGAACAACACTGAACCTTAGGTTAAGACATTTTAAAAAAATTGAGCATCAACATCAATTTACATGTTTGGTGGCCTCAATTATATGCCACAAAAGCTCTATCAAACATATTGTATATGCAATATTTAATCAAGATGTTAATCTTGTTCACAGTCATTAAATTATTTAATGATTTTTATGATTTTAAGAGTAACCTCTGGATTGTAATTTAAAATAAAATTAAAAAATTCACTAAGAAAAAAAATAATCAAAATAATCATGTACAGATTGGCCCCTTTTTACCTTGCAACATAATGACTACCTAAATGACTGAAAGACAACGATCAACACTCCCCAGTCACTCAATATTAATTATTTACAATTTTAAATTCTGTGAAATGCATTCAGAATTTTTAAATAAATATTTTAATTAAAAATTAAATACTTGATGTGACATGCGAGACAACTTCAAAATGTCCATGTATAAATACCAATGAATAACACAATAGAATGACTTTGACTTCCATGACTAAATAAGAGAGTAGAATTGTTGACCAATGCACTTAAACTAACAATTACACAACACCAAGATAACAATCTGCACATGTAACCCCCATGGTATAGTCAAGTTAGCAAGCTTTGCTGCCACACCAACATAAGCTGCAACTGACAACAACAAGATGACAAGCACTGCACCTGCAACCCACTATATCAAGGTAGCAATCTGCAACTGCAACCCACAACCCCAAGATGACAAGCTGCAGCTGCAACCTACTACATCAAAGTAGCAAGACATCATAGCACAGTGTAGAAAGCTGCACTTGCAACCCACAAGAACTATATCAGGTAGCAAGCTGCACAACCAAATATATCAAGATAGCAAGCTTCACCTGCAACCCACTACATTAAGGTAGCAAACTGCACTTCTAACCTACAACACCAAGATGACAAGCAGCAACCCACAACACAAGGTGATTAGTTCTTGTATTCTTGGAGTACAGGATGGCTTAAATATAGACAATGAATTCTTGGATGTTTATTTCCGCCTATTCCGGCTTCGTCGAGATATCTGAAAAAGGTAATGGAAAATTACATGATGATTATTTACATTATATAAACTAATTAGCATGTAAAGAGATACAGGTTGTTCAAATTCTACAAATGTTGACTGAAAACCATTGTGTATCCATGGTTACTTTGGGTTGGATTTATTTAGAAATTCTTAACTTAGAATAAGTACCAGATTAGAAAAGAATGAAAACATAGTAATTGAGAATTTCAGAATAACCCTTTAGGAATTTATGCTTGTTTCCAAAGGAGTCCTTGTGAGACAATATTGAAAAAAAAGACAAATTATGTATTAATAACATCATTACTATCATTGGATGTAAAAATATAGAGTATATATTTATTATCAATTTACTTGACCTAAATAAATAAATATTTAAAGTCTATTATGAATGTATATTATACTCAGAGTGTAACTATATTTAATGCATTTTTTCCCATGGTGAATAGCAGCAATTGAGTTACAAAAATATAAAGTGTATTTATTTATCAATTTACTTGACCTAAATACAATAAATATTTAAGGTCTATTATGAATGTATATTATATTCACAGAGTGTAACTATATTTAAGGCATTTTTCCATAGTGAATAGCAGCAATTGAGTTACAAGTGCTTGGTTAGACAAAACAAGTAAAACAATAATGAAAAATTCAGTAGGTAATGAAAAATTTCACTCATTCATTCAATAGTCTGGAGTTGTTGACTGTTATTTTGGTATGCACAATAACAAAGCAATACATATCAGATATTGAATGAAGTACCAAATGGTAAAAGAAAACAAGAAAAGTTTTAGACACAATACCAAGAACAAAAAATGAATGAAAACTATAGAAACTGAACATTGCAACATAAAGCCAAAATGCATTTTTGTTGCCAATCCTGAGTGACCTTTTTCAGCCAAGGCAAAATACATGATGCATGTGATAGTTGCTATCAACCCTCACATTAAGTAAATCCCAACCAACCAACAAACCATTTCTTAACATCACTGTGCTGGGGCTACATAAGAATTTTTTTTTATCCACAAAATAAAAAATAGGATTATGAAGGATGCAGTTATGGTGGACAGGACCATCCAGCCTTGAAGTTTTACACCCAGTCTAAAGCTTTCATGGCCCTCCATTCAAATGTATTAACCCTCTAACCCCATCCTTAAAAGCCACTCTTATCATTTAGAGTTTACAAATGTCTTCACCACCCACCCTTTGTTTTCTACAGCTACAGCCCTGGATTATTTAATGTTCTCACATCAAGTGTATGGAAGGAGTGGATAACAAGCAACTTACATTAAGACTTGATTGTACTGACTTCTTGCTTTGTTTTTCTGCGGCTTCTGCTGCTGCCGCAGCTGCCTTGGGAGTTGGCTTAATCTTTCTGCTTGATCTTCCACTATTATCACTTTTGCTATGTGAACTTGCTACTCCATTTGTTAACCTTGATGGCGCTCTCCGTACATTTCTCCTTAAATAAAATGGAAGATGTTTACATCAATCAGTATGGATTGAACATTAAAAAAAACCTTGAAATTCACATGACATCCAGACAAGCAAATTTTATTCCTCAATGGGATTCAACACATTGTTCAACAGGATTCAACACATTGTTCAACAGAACTTGTATACCTATTTTATGTTAATTGATGTTTTCATAACATAGCCTCCCCTAGATGTAATTTTTCTTTCTTTATTTATAAATTTATTAGGAATTCAACACAAAAAATAATGTCGAAGAGGGAACCAACACAAAAAGTGGGTACACGGCAGTGCTCATGTTTGGTTACTGACTAAACCAATTGTGCGTTAAAGAAATTAATTCCAATTTAACAATGAACTGAATCACTGATATTGGATATTTAAACATATAAAATATTAAAATTTCATGTAAATTTATGGGAATTATGGTAGTATACAATGCAAATGTGCTGAATAATTAAGTATTAATTATGTAAGACTAAATAGCATAATCCCACAGATACGTAAAACAACAGACTCCATCTTAATGTCATCTTGCATTCTGCCAAGTTTTAAATCAATCAGACTTATCAAATTTTAGTTATCCTGGTAACAAACAATTTACTACTGACAATGCTACTTTGGAGAGAGGCAAATAATTAGTTTTCAAATACTTTAATTTATAAGGAACTCACATATTCTTCTTTACCGGTGTTGCTTTTTTCACTGGGGTTGTTGCTTTTTTCACTGGTGATGCATTTTTGACTGGTGATGCTTTTTTGACTGGTGATGAGAAATTTCTTTTCAGAAGAGATCCTTTATTTGCATTTTTGAGCGGCGTGTTGATTTTTCCTGCTGACTTTCTAGGTGATTGCTTAGCTGGTGAGGCCGAGGTAGATGATTTTGATGAGTTTGCTGGACTTGTGAGGATCTGACGAGTGCTAGCTTTCTTTGGCGATGGTGAGGCCAGAACTTTTTTAGTGGGCGATGACTTTTTAGAAAAATTATTAGATCTTTTAGCAAAAGACTTGCTTGCATTTTCCTTTACATTTGAAGACTGCCTTGATGGTCGACCTGGTGAGGATACATTCTTATTATTTGCAGATTGCTTGGGCCTTTTAACTGGTGATGCTTTGCTAGAAGACACTGAAGACGAAGACGAAGATGGTGATGAAAAACGTGACTTTTTAGCAGGGGATGCTGGGGATTCTGCAGCCTTGGTGAAGTACCTGTAAGAAAACATAATTATCAAGTCCAGCAAAACCTTGACAATGCTAAATCTATTTTATTTTCTCCATGATGCTACTGAATAGCTAATAACAATGACTACCACTAACCAGCAGTCAGTGAGGCTTGCCTCAAATGCTGATAACATAATTTGCTAAGATTACTTATTCAAAATGACAAATGATTATCAATTAACAATGATTACAACTGACTAGTGACAACATAAAATACTCTTTAACAATGACAATGGTACATATTAACATTGGAACGTTAAATGAGAATTTTCCTTTACCATGGAAGACAACTAAATTGTAAAATTAACACCAGAAAGGCATTCTGATTATTTTTGTAGCTCAATGTTGACTTCGGTCCTGGTTACATTTTGTGTATACACCATTTTCGCTAAATTTGAAATGAATAAATTTGAAGCCTAGGCATTTTGCTTATGTAGTTACCAGCCTTTATCTGTGCTCTGCTTATGGTGCATGTCCTCAGTGTTGATGTAGAGGCCAAGGCTAGTCTTCGAAAACGAAATGCCAAAGCAAAAAAAAGAACGAAATGCCAAAGCAAAAAAAAGAACTTGTAATCTAACTAAAGTGGACAATGGAATTACTATCAACTGTAATACTATTGCACATTGTCAACAAATGGTTTTGGTAGGGTTTACACTTGCATAGTAAAATTTTTTATGTAAAATTATGTGGGTTTTGTGAAATGTGAAATATCCTTTCAGTAATGTTTAACATAATCAGCTGAAATTTCAAATAATTTAGTAAAGATAAGATAATCATACCTTTTTATACTTTGTGATTCTGGTACAGCTTTCAACTTTCCTCGACCTCTTGAAGTACTGGGAGATTTACTATTAGATGGTGATTTTAACGGTCGCCCCCTTGGTCTCTTTATATCACTTCCACTACTGCTACTAGGAGATGACAAGTCCCGTATAACCATGCCCCTGTTATCAACTTGTAACACTGAGGATGAATCAGTTTGAGAATCTTCGCTACTACTTGGACTGCCTTTTTTCCTCCTGCTTGATACAGATTTTGAATTGTCTAACTTTTTGGCATTTGCCGACTTCAGTCTAGCATTTCCTTTTTTCGGTACAATACCGTTAACTTTATCAGTTTTTAACCGTTTGTTCATCGTTCCTGCTTTCTTAACAGGAGAATTTTCTGCGGCTCGTTTCCTATTGTTCTTAGTAGGACTTGATGAAGGTGAGGAACTAATCTGAGAAGATCGTGACTCCCTCAATGGCCTCTTGTCGGGAGATGCTCCCACTGTACCCTTTCGCTTTGGGCCTCGTTTATTTGATGGAGGTTCTTCTTCATGCTGTATTTTGTCATTTATTTTACTAGGTGTATTTTCATCTGATTTTTCAGATTTCTTTCTACCTGTTGATTTGGTTTCCTTAGTTGATTCTTCATCCACGTCTTTTGATTTGCCAGCTCTGGTATTTTTCCTTGGAGGTGTTTCTAGAAGCTTGTCATTTGAATTCTTTGGCTAAAATGAGATGAATATTGTCATTAAGTCACTATCATACTTTTATAATATGTACTACTAGGTCTACTAAACATTCTTTTTATAACATACTCATTATTTTCTTATATTTTATATATATGTCTTGTGCGTATACAAACATACTTATTTAAAATGTAACAGAGAAGCAGGGGTATCTTTGCTCATTCTTAATATATGACCAAGCATAGACCACCTCGATTTATCAATTTATAAATGTCTAACACTTGCTATCTCATAATCTGTTATTCTTAACTAATTGTTAATTTTTTTTACATCTTACTATTATTAACGTTAAGTGATTTAGCTGTCATTAAGAGCCCTGGTATGGCAGAGCAAGAATACTAACCAGCAAGCCATATGCCTTTATTTAACCATTTTTTTTTGTCAAGTTATATTTTAGCTTCTTTTGTTTGGAGGCATGTACTTCTAACCTAAAGTCAGTTTAAGTTATTAGTGCAAGTAAATGACATTCACCTTTTATCAAGTTGAAATTTTGGGCACAATAAGGGCACAATACTGTATATATTTTTATACTTAAACTTTCCTAGGTAAGACATTTATGAGAAGTTGCTTATAAAATGATTTGCATACTTTATTATCACTAGGGTTAAACTCGTGCTGCATAGCCTTGGGTAGAAAGCTCTCAGAGTTGTTGAGTGGTTTCTTTGGCTTAGCAAACAATTTAGAGGGCAGTGGGGTTGGTGTTGGGTACTCTTTCAGGTCAAAACTTGCACTCTTAGACATCAGTAATCCATGGGCTAAGTCACATACTGCATATAATTTCTGAAAATAAAATAAATAATACTGATTGAAATAACAAGATACAGCTTCAACTCATTCATTGCATGGTGACAGCAAGAGAAATGGAAAAAGACAAGTTATGAGATGCAAGATGACAAGAGAGACATGGTGCAAGATGACAAAGTAGTATGTAAAATGAGATGATAAGAGATATGATACAAAATGATATAAAGAAAAAGATAATGCAAGAAAAAAAATGACACTAGGCAAGATGATGAGATTTATTGCAAGAAAACAAGTCACAAGATGCCACATGAAATAAAAAGAGAAACAAGATAATCCGAGATTACAAACCCTCGCCCTGTTGCGCTATATCTATATATGGAGTCGATTTGCTCAATCTGCTGGTTGTTGTTGTATTATAGGGGTGTAATATTACTAACTATACATACTTTTCAGGTGAAATGTAGCCAAGCGGTAAAGGTGCACGTATTATGTGCAAAGTTAATCAACTGTATGGGATTTAAATCTCCCTCTCTTGTTATATATTTGTCTCTTTTTTTTAAATTATTATTTATTAGTATTATTATTATTAACTTTTTATTATTTGTGCATTTATTGAATATTTTTTTCACATTTTATCATTATTCACAATTATATTTTTTTGTATAAAATCTTGATAGCAGATTGTGAGATATATACGGAAGGAAAATATTTGAAACATTCCAAAATATGCATCTTACATCTCCAATCCATCCGCCAAAGGAGGCCTAGCTTTATAGGCCTCAGGTGGCAAGCCCATCAATCGGCTTGTACACTGTCCGGACTGCTTCCAGTCCGCCGTCCAGTATTTGACATGTGGTTGATCGCTTGAGTTGGTCTGCAATAGAGTCAGCTTGGCCTAGCCAAACGACTCGCTTGGAATTGGCTTTGTCAGTTGCGACCGAAAAATATATAAAAAATGTTGTAAAATCTGCATTTTACTTCCGATCAGCACCAAATTCGCAAAGGACCGAGATACACGTAATATTGTCAATGTGTAAAAATTTGAAGTGGATTGGTGCAGTAGTTTTGAGTTATGCACCCGGAAAGACACACACACCACAGACATGCTACTGCAATACCCTTGGGTAATGATGAAGATTATAAATCATATTGTTTGAGATAACAGGTGAAATGATAAGATGTTCAAAAAAACGTACTCTGTTGGCTGATTTCTCATCTGGATTTTGCCCATCTTTCATGGTTTTAATAGTTTCAATAAGTTTCTTGAGGAAGCTGAAATTCTCACTCTTCACTAATAGTGGTTCCAGCATGAACAACAAACACCTGACAAATGAATGTATATTATAATCATAACTACAATATAAACTACAGCAGTCACTCCACAGAGTGTATACCTTCACACCTGTGCATGGATACCAAACAATATGCAGGCTGTGTATGATCGGCAATTCCATTATTTTCTTTTATGCTCGAGGGTAAGTTCAAGGGAAAAATATTGAATTTCTATGTCCTTGACCTTTGCTTCCCAACGGTTAATATCTCTTTCTTAGATTATTATGTAACATTCCGCTAAATTTTTTTGACAAACAGACAGACAGGGTGAATACATAGCCTCCTCAGCAGAGGTAATGAAAACCATAATGCTTAAACATTATATACATTGCCAGATTCACTTAATATTAACATAGCAAAAATCACAAAAAATATAAATTACATATTCAAGTAAAAACATATTTACGAATTACACATATTATGTTCTTTAACGCACACACGAATCATATTGCACACATAACCAATGGCCTAAACATGTGATCAAAAGACGGTGTGCTTTATATACTTGCATTTCGGCCCGCCAGCTGATGTGAGACTGGCTAGTTATCTGGAGGTCGTGGGTTTGATTCTCACACAAATCACTTGCAAGATTTTGTCCACAAGTAATTGGGAACATACTGAGTATTCAGTAGGCTAAAACACCAGGTAGGGCAAACATCACTCCTATGGAATAAATCAAAGATCTTCACGGTTCAGCGCACACACAGTGGCTACCATAAGTTTAGTGGACTGAGCTATGCTGCTGTTTACTTACTCTTTGATATCTCTCAGTGCTTCTATATCCTTCAAGGTGAGAAAGTCAGGATCATGAGCCAACAAGTGGATTGTATATGGCACAACATACTCCGGTAACAAAGACATCATTTGAGCTATCATTAAAAATAGAAATTAATATAATAAAGTATAATTGACAAATAGGAAAATACCTAAAAAAAAAGAGGAGAGAGACAATTATCTGAATAGTGCTGTACAGAAATTTAGGATCGAGATCACAGATATAACAACACTTGTTTTTACTTTAAATGATTTTTGTATTATTCAAAAAACATTAAAAATGAATTAAATTTTGTTTTCTTACTCTATACATTATTACTTTGTTGGAGAAAAATGTGAAATCGAAGTCATTTTATAACAAACAAAAAAATGCCCAGTGAGCTTGGCTCCTGTGGCAAGGCTTAGCCCTGTACAGCATTAAGTTATGCCATTAAAAATGCTATTGAAAATTCAAATTATGAATTACAATTTTTCTCAATTACAATTACTATTCAGATGCAGGGGTGCATAACTGGGAATTGTCACTGTAAGTATATGTACATTACTTTAGTCAACAATTTCAGTTTTAAGGCATCATATAAACTACTACAGTAAATCACAGTTATCTTACCATTATTCCTCACATGCTGGCGTACACACTCCCGTCGTGTCTGTATGTTGCGTACTATAAATTGCTTGGCCTGTGTCCGGCTTTCCTTTACAGGATCTTTGGCACATAATGAGAAAATACTCATATAACTAAGTGGTAGCCGCAGTGATATCAGATGCTTGTTGAGTTTTTTAGCAAATCGGGTTCGGACATGGTAACATTCATCCTAAATAAAGTAGATATGTTATCAAATTTATAATCAAAAATAAATTAAACTGTTTTTACATAGCTTCAAATAGTACACATTTTTGTACCTACCAAATCCAGAAAGCCCTCAGATTTTTCTCATGAAATAAAAGTCAATTCTACTTTCTAAAGCCAGGTATATGTTATCAGATTTGTCAGACTCTGCTTTGCCTGAGAGTGAATGCACAAGTTTCAGACATCTGATCAGACCAATCATGTTTTACCCCTCTATTGAATGCGAGACATTGATGCTCTGCGAAGTCTGATGATAAACTGTCTGATTAAAAATGTGATGCCCTCCGTAAGTCTCATAATGAGTCTTTGTTTAAAGAGCATCACATTATGTTGTCTCTCCTGCGTTCAAACAAGCAAGCAAAGTTCTCTCACAAATTAACCCATTTCTTGCTTGTTCAAATTGATTGCTTGTTTTGACTAATCTGTTAATAACCGTCTCCCTGAAGTCAGCAGCAGCTGGCCATGGATATTAGTACACAAAGTAAAATGCTATAAGATGTGTTATCTCCATGAAGAGGCTTTTCCCAATTTCAGACCCTTAGATTTATAAAGCATTTTTTAAATAATTTATTTAAAATATTATGGTAAGTAAAACAATCAATAGCTAAAATCCAGTTGACAACTTGATACTACATAACTTACATTAATAAGAAGAGCCACTAGTTGGAATTGCTCTTGAGTTATAAGCTCTGAGAAGCAGGGTTCTTGTGCAAGCTTCAGCATGGCACAGCCTGCAGCTAGACGCAGCCTAGCCATATCAGTTCTCCTGAAAAAATTAACACAAACACATTAGAGATACAAAACTAAATTCAGCAACTATTTTGGCAAGAAATATTAGAAAAACTTAACATTCAGAAACATGTTCATGTGATAGTCACCGAATTATTGAACATTTTGGAAACTGTATTATGATATAAATAAGGCTAGACCCAAAAGGTTGCCATTTTCTTAGCACTTTCCAATGAAAATCTTAAAGCACTTCCCATAATAGTCTGATCTTTATAAGATACACAAAGGAAGGTAATACACAATGTGTATCCCCTTCCATTGCAAGTGTAGTTTTCTTATTTAGAATAGTATAAACCATTATTATTCAACCTTTTCCACTCCCTGGAGAGTATTCTTAGTTATGCAAATGTAGCACCACAAATTTCATTCCAAATCATTCCTCTCTCACCAGGTACCACATACACTCCAAGGCGAAGAAAGGCAAACATAGGTATCTTGCCCAAGGACACAAGCAGGGCAACAGCATCTGCCTTAAACTCACAACATTGCTATTGAATGCCCAAAGCATCACCACTGCACCAAACTGCTCCAACAAGATATATTTCATATGTATGCTAAAACACCTCTTAAATACCTGTCTTACGAGAGACTCTTAGAAAGCATATAAATGACAACTTACTGAATCTTCTGCCTTTCCATAAGGTCACCATCATTTTTGATCATTGTTGCTAAGAGCCTAATAGTTGATGATCCTGATCCTCCAGCATTTGACTTCAAACCTTCAAGCCAGTGTACAAGCAGCTTAATAGCATGAATCTAAACAAAATAAAATATAAATAGCATGAACATTGGTTCTTGTTTGCTCATTCTTTCACAGTACCACAATATGTACAATCAACAATTATGGTGCCAACAACACACATTTTACATTATTCTGGTAGACTACAACAATTCAACTTCAAATGTATTATTGTTTGGTCTACAGAAGTAAGCTTAATATCACACAATTTCATATGAGTATATACCTTAGCTTGTGTCTCTAAGCACACCTGGTCATCTTGACACCATATACCTTTACTTGGTGTTCCCTCTGTGTTATCTAGCATTAGTAATCCCTTTACAACACTAACAGCTACCACAGTTTTCATTGCATTGCTGAAATGCTCTGGTGCACACTTTGAAAGGAGGCCCAATGTGGTAAGCGTGGTTAAGATGTACTCATTTTCAAGACTCACTTTGTCTTTAATATCCTGTGTATGAGAAAAGAAATTCATTACATAATTCTAACCTATTATCACATATGTCTAGTTAACTTGATATGAATACTATCTGTGATCAAAAGCTAATATTTCATCCAAAAAATTAAAAAAAAACATATTTACAGGGTTGTAGCTGCAGAAAACTAAGGGTGGGTGATTGACATTTTAAGGGTGGGTGGGTGATAACATTAATAAACTCTAAACAATAAGAGAGGATTTTGAGGATGGAAAACTTGGGTAATAAGGGTGGGTGGAAGGTCATGAAATTAGCTTTAGATTGGGTGGCCTCACCCACCATAACTACATCTCTTCTATTATCTTCACCGGTTAAAGGTATATTTCCTCTAAAAATTACAAAACAAAATCTTAAAAAACAATTTTGAAATTAAATTGTTCATTTGCAGTAAGATACATTTTTATCTACTTTTATTACTGAAAATAATTTCCAAATTAACTTGAGCATATAAATTATTGAATTCAAAAATGTGTGCCCTGATATTTAAACAGAATAATGATTAAAAAATCAGTAGACACTTGCAGTGTGGAAGTGTTGCTTACATTTTTTGTTAAGCTAATTTCAAATATGATATTAATATTTATTGGTGTTTTTTTATGGGACAATACATCTTTAACAAATGCATAAATAATACTGATCTCATATGCATTGCATACACTCTTAAATTTGTTTATAATCAATTTAAGGATGTAAAGTAAAAACTGAATAAAACAACCTGTGTCTCACTGGAAGTCACATACCTCAAATAAGACCTTAAAAGCTGCAATTTTGTCTGCAAGTATTTTGTTGAGGCAAAGAATAGCTTTCTTGGCTTGAGCTGGTGTACCTTCTCTGGCTCTGGTTTGGAGTACTGGTATCAATTTCCTGCACAGAATAACATATCAAGTGATTATGGTTCAATTATGAATATGGATGGCAATATGATAGTGATGTTTGTTATGAGTGACTGCATTCTAATTTCAACACATGTTTATTCTTGGAAAATTGAAATACGGTAATAATTTCTCTAATGTCTCACTTTATGAACTAATTCAACAGAAGTTATTAAAATTAAATTCTTAAGATTGTGGGGAGATACATACAGTGGTGTATCTATAATGGTGCATAGATACTTTCCCTACCTTCAGTCAACCCCCACTGAAATTTTTTTGAAGCAAAATTATACTCAAGTAGTTAAATATAACCTAATATCACCAGCTTACACTTCACTTAATCATTGAACGCTCCCTCCCTCATTTCCCTTCCTCATTTCAATAGTCATGGATATGCCACATTCAGCATTTATTCTTACAACCAACCAACTGATGATAAACTTCCATTATGGGATCTGGGAAGCAGGTTGATTTTACTTACTTAAAAACCAAATCCTTTAATGAACAGACATTAAACACAGCGCCTTTATGTTAAGGACTGTGATTAGGTAGACTTACTTAGCATACTTGGGAAAAGCAGACTCTAAGTTGTCACCAGTGTTGATAAGTACTTGTAAGGCCGCATTGGACACCATATCATCAACGCTGTCGAGCAACTGTATTAGTATATTGTACGTTTCCTCCGTTTTAAAGGTTGCTGGAAATATCACAGATAAGGTCTGAAATAAGAGAAAAAACAATGTAGTGACAACAATAAAGTTAAATTGAATTAGTGTATGGCAGGTCTACAAATAACTAGATTCACCAACAAAAAAAAAAAAAAAAAAAAAAAAAAAGGAAAAAGCTGGACCAAAATTGTAGGTTAGCACATAGCTTAGCATAACAAAATTTATAGCTTTAAATTTAGATAGATAGAAAGAAAAACCAACTCATGTAAAATCTGTATTTCTTAACATACTTGCAGAAGTTGTAAGCCTCTGACAAGAGCGCCCTCTTCAGCTTCACCACTGATGGGAACTCCCTGACCGAATGCCTCTTCCGCTACATATTCGATGAGGGCCTTCACTGCTTCGCTGTCTATTGTTAACGGTGCACTACGTTCAAGTAATTTTTGAACTGTTTCATACATTGCATTTGGACTAGACGGATCACCAAATTTCTTCATAATTTCTTTCTGCAAAAATATATTTGTTTTGAAATAATTAAACTTATGAACAAATGTGGCTGGTTGCTGAACTTGTTGAAACTACAGAACACTATTTTATCATTAATTATAATTTTATTCAACTATGAATATATTAAATACTTGTATTATTACTTTAACTACTATTACTTATTGTATATTATATTACATAACAATAATTTATAATAATAATAAAGATTTTGATTAGAAGTTAGTATAAAACATGATCTACAATACAGCATACCACTGCAAACGTTGCCTTCTTGCATGTGACACCTGGACTGACGATGGTCTGTAGGAATTTTCTAATGCGCAGATCTGTATCCAGCACCTCACGCAGCCTTTTGAGATGTTCTTGTGCTTTGGCTGGATCAGGCAAACATTCTAAATCAAAAGAGTATGTTTGAAAATTATATTAAATCTGATATAGTAATTTTATTCTTATACTATACCAAGTACACTGAGCCAATGCTCACTGGTTCAATCATATATGTATAATACTGCAGAACCGACATCAGGTTTTGTATGCACCTTGAGAATTAGACTTGATTCAGGGTGACCAAAGAATCAAGTGTTGGTTGGTAACTCCTTTCCAAAATGTGATGAAAAGTTACAACATTAGGTCAAATGTTATAGCCATTTTACTTACATTTTGGCAACCACTGGTTGTAGAGTCATTTTTAGTTGTCAATTTATTCGGAACATTCATATCTATTTGCTCTAATTGTAAATTATAGTAAAAAATGAAGCATCCTTTCTGGCCACTTACTGCTAATAACAATAAGTTTTGTAAACATTTTCTTTGCTCTGATTTCGTCTGCTTCTTGCTCGTAGAGTTCCAGTAGTCCCTGCAAGTGGGTGCGTACCATAAACTGACTTTTAAGTAACTCATTGACAGCTCTGTAAGTGAACAAGCAAAAACATCAAGGTAAAGCAATAAACAAGGGTCTTACTACTGCATTAAATGTCAAGTACACAACAGTAGTACAACGTCGCTCCACTTTAAGAGACTTGCTTTATGTAAACATCTTGTGCACATATGTCTTGAATAAGGGGTTGCTACTTAGACAATAATTATCCTTGCTCCTTGTGCCTAAATACTGAATTAAAAAACAAATGCAGCAGGACATATTTCGTATAAATCGATCAATCAATTGGGAGAAGTATAATTCCAAACTGATGATCGTTGGCACTGAGTGTTATTACCCTTGGTCACTGGATAACATACAATGGCAAACTAGCACAAAGTGCAACCTTCTCTGCTCCCTGGAGAGTATAGTCAGGGGAGTGTACTCAGTGTACCAAACTAGTACAATCAATGCCACAACATCCTAACAGGTACCCATTCATACTCCAGGGTAGACAGACAGATGGGTATCTTGTAGATGAGTGGCTGGTAAAAACCTGGTTATTTTACCTGACTGAATGCTGATCAACAGTTGCATAAAGTTCAAACATCCTTCTCATTCTCTCTTCATTTTCCAAAGTGAACGGAACTAATGACACGGTAAAGATCCTTTCTACTAACAGCCTAGAAAAAATATAAATTGAGTTCAATTTTTTAATCAAAATTGATGACACTTTAATTCATATAATTAAATTATTAAATTTTCAAATTGTTGACAAGCCCTAATAAAAACAGATACCTGACTGTGTAAATCCTGACTATAATGTTTATTGAACCTTAACAAGAGTTAATGGAAAAATGAAAACAATAAAAAAAAAGAGAGAATAAAGGTGGGCTACACCCACGAAAGACAAAAAAAAAAAGACTTACCAACTGCATATTATTCTACCTACAAAAGGAAAAGAGACTATAATGTTAAAAAAAAAAAAAAAAACAGTCCTCACTTATCATCCATGTTGGTTTGGTAGTACATGTGCAGTATCTTGTCCTTGATCCATGCCAGCTTTACCTTCTCTGTATTTGTAGATTCTGGGTTGTAATACCATTTCTTGTACACATGACTCAGGCCCAGGATAGCATCCTTACGGATTGACCACTGTAAAAGCAAACAAATACCCATTATGACTTGAAATAGGATGTGTCATGTAAAAGATAAAGCTTTTCCAATATATAACACAAAACAATTCAAACATTAGCTCACCACAGGCAATGTTTCTTTAATGAGGATTAACCAACTTATCTGGGAACAGCCCTTGCAATTTAGACTTAGAACCCAGGTCCGGGTTCGTACCCACTGCTGTCCATTATTCTTGTGTCTTGGGCAAGGTACTTATTTGTCTCTCCACTGAGGAGTACAAACGGGTCTTTGGTAGGATGACTTGAAATTAAATTTGTCTGGTGCTAAGTATCAGCACAATACTTCCCAGGAAGTAATTAGGATCAGAATGTGCCAGTATTGCATACTTTAGTACAAAGAAGCTGTAACACTTTTACTCTTAACTTTGGCAATAGTAAGTCGATTTCAGTAAGGCTATGTTCTCACACGGCAGCTAACGGTTAGCAGGATCCGGATCCTGCTAATCGTTAGCTGCCGTGCGTCCTTACGAGAAAATCCAGATCCGGATACCAAGAATACGATGATCGAATCACTGGCCAATAAGAAACTGGAAATTGTAAACATGTACGTGTGATTGGTTGATGATAAAAACGCACTCACTTGCTAACCGATAGCGCTTGTTAACCGTTAGTGGTATCTGGATACCGCTCCCGATCCGGATACTAGGTCTCCCGTGGGAACCAGGCTTAAATGACCTATAATTTTAAAGCTTATAATGTGGAGAACATGCATATGAAAGTCAATTTTCTTGTTATGATCACTGATGCTGGTTTTGGCATGGCAAGTTCCATTATGGTAGACCAGGCAGGTGGTTGGTTCAAATCCTGTCAACCACCCTCTTACAATCCCTGCCAGATTGCCTCAATCTACCACCTTTTGGAAAAATATTGGGCCTGACAGTTTTTAAGAATATAAACATACCTTTTTATCGAGTGTTCTCTCCTTGACTAGGTTGAACAGGTCAGGGGTTACATTTGTCATGTCTTTCTTGGCAGCTGTGATGATGCTACTGACTACACCCTGACGTACCGATTCTTCAGCATCGTGAACTCGCTCACTCAACTTATCTGTGAAAATAAATTAATCAGGAAATAATTATAATTGGGATTGAAAGGTAAGCATCTTAACCACTGAGATACATCGCTACAACCTACTCTATGACTATCACACATTAATATCAGATAGCCATTCAGCCTTTTTAATGCACCACTGCACTCAGATTTTGCCTTGAAACACAAGAGATACTGGTCCTTTGTTTATTTAATATTATGTAATCAATAATATTCCTAATGATAGAATAGTGACACTAGATATAAACTTACCAGTTAGGTCTTGTACTAGATAAGGATGGTATAGAATAAACTGACTAGCAAAACGAACACATTCAAGTCGGACGTTGATGTTGATATCTCCAAATCTTCAATGAAAAATCATTATAGTTAATAAATGTTTCTAAAAAATATACTTCAAAATGAACTAACGTATCACAAACAAAATATAAGCTCAATCTACACTATATCCAACAAAATAAAATTATTACGTGTACATAAAATATATATAATAAATTACTATTAAAATTATTCTTTCCAGTTAACAAAATGCATTAAAATTGAGTTGGTGTAGAGATTGTTACCTTCCTAAGAAGCAGTTCCATAGTGGTTTATGCTGGGTTGCCAAGTCAGAATCTTTATCTGAAAACATCTTTCCAAGCAATTTGGTAACACTCAACCTTTCACGCTCATCATTACTCTATGAATTAATAAAATTAGTAGTAGCCTTACAATCATGGAAAATATTATTAAACATGATATTAATGTTCAATCACTCATTATTAAAACAATAAAAAGAATGTGACATAAAACCCAGGTCATGGCTTAATCAGGCACATGCAGGATGTGAACAGCAAAGATAAAAAAAAAATCATTTAAAAAAATTAATAATAATTATTAAAATTAAATTAACAATAATTATAAAGTATATTTATGTGATAGTGTGCTAGGGGTAGTTCCATTATTTCCAAGTGCGGTGTTTCCATTTAACAAACAGATCTATTCAGAAAATAAGTATAGGATACAATAAAAAAAAAAAAAAAAAAAACAATGGTGTAATGTATTATGCCAGGTCAAAACTTATGACTGTAAAAGGAAAAAAGAAAGAAAAAAGAAAACATTTTGAGTTGTTTTTTTTTGTCTGGTAGACAAATCAAATATGTTAAAAATAAAAATTAACTTTTGTTATGTTTTCTTTTTACAAATTTTTAGTCCACTAGCCTTGTAGAGATGAATTCCATACAAAAAGTATCTATATGTAATGAATGAATTAGTTGACATACATGCCAGTTACTTAATGTTATTTTAAAGTGATTATTACCTTCAGCTTGAGTTCCAGTTGGGGTAGAACAGACAAGAGTATATTGCTTGACACTTGGTTCAGCTGGTAGATCAGCTCATACATGTACGGGCCTAGCTCAGTATTGTCTTTTTTTCCTAGTATTAGGATGCTGTTGAACATCTGAGATGAAGAGGAAAATTATGTAATAATAATAACAATAATAATAACAATAATAATAATAATAAAAATTATTATTATAACAATAATAATAATATAATTATATTTAATTTAATTATATAACGTTAAGTACCTGTCTGTAGACTACAAAACTATATTTTAAGATACACTCTCAGCAAAAAAGTATCAAATATAATTTGTAAATTTCAGAAAACAGGTAAAAAAAAGAATTAGTGTTCACTGATTTACAGACATTTTACTACACAAGTGCATCTATACAAGTAGTGGATTCAGAAGGTGATGGGATATTGAGACGTTGTCTTTTGAATGTCAAGATTTATTACTACAAAACTGTAAATCTGATTCCATATCTTTAATATGAGCATCCATCTTAAATGAGCCATAAAGAATGAAAAAAAAAAAGCTGTAAATCTTTAAGCTACATTTCAAAGAAAAAATAAATATCTGACATGTTGTGCAACTTCACTCCACTGAAGAGGTGTTTGATCGAAAACTCAGAACCGTTTATAATGAGATACAGATTTCTGAATATTTTACTTTGGAACCTGGCTTTAATGCTACTGAGAGCATATGGAGAATTACTCACAACTTGAATGGATGGTTCGATACTTGAAGCAGTTCTTTTGATTAGATCTTTTGCTAACGTGAAAGCACTTGAGTTCTCGATCTTCTTTGAGTCCAAAAGATTTACCAAAATGCGTTCCAGCAACTCTGATGTAACAGCGTCATTCTCACTGATCAGAGGACACATGATGTCAAGCATAAAAGTACGCACCTTAGGGCTGTGGTTTTCACTGAGTATAGAAAACAAAATCATTTATATCTATTTTAATATATATATATATATATATATATATATCTTTAACTTTAAATTAAATGTTGTCATGTTGATATGTGTGCTTTTGTTTCCAACAGAATTATAAATGAACATACATTAATAATAATTTTGAAACATACTCTATGTATTTCATTTTCAATGTATGATAATGTAATTTAAAAAGGTTTATAATCAATTTAAATAAAACCCAGTATGCCAGTAATGTAAATTTTATGTTACCTTATTATGGTAAAGAATACATTAAAAAGTTCCACAAATATTTCATTTGAATCGGGAAGCTCCATGCATATGTTGTAGGACTTAACCATTGCTAGGTTCTCCAGTAGGTAGAAGTAGCGCTTCCATGATGAGCTTTCGACATTCTCCAATCCCCACAGTTGCTTTGTGATGAAGCGGAAAATGGCCTGCAACATCAACAAATTCTTTGATTTGACGATATTCACACTACCAGACATTATTTTAATTTTAAAAAATTAGATCATTTTAAAGCCAATTTGAACGATTTGAATTTTACCTTTAATGTTTCCATGGTTTTGTAAGGAGCCTCCGGTGCAAATATCCTGAAGATATCAGCTAGGCAACAGGCAACCAGTAGTCGTATATCTTTACTCTGGTGCTTGAAGAAAATATCCTTGACGAGGTGCTGAGCCAAGGGCTCGTACCGGTCAGTTTCCTCTTCCTGCTCCATGTCTTGGAAAGCTCGAGCAAGGGCCTAGAAAATTGATGACAGACAATATGCAAGAAACACTGAAAATGTATAACATAATTTTTTTTTATAAGTCCATCATGACATCATTGTTGTAAACTCAAAAATTATTTTCCCATCCAAAAACTATGCACTAATTTTTAAATAGTGCATGGTGCAACAGGCAACCAGTAGTCGTATATCTTTATTCTGGTGCTTGAAAAAAATATCCTTCACGAGGTGCTGAGCCAAGGGCAAAACCCACATTACTCACTATTGTTCAGACATGTGGTAATGTCGACAAGTGACTAATGTTTAAGCACTGTTTCAGGTTTTGTTAGTTCTTTTTTAAATACAGTATATATTGTAAAATAAATGTAAATATGGAATTTAGGTATAGGGAATAACCTGTCATATAAAACAAATGTGCTACTGTAGTTTTATCTTCATTTCGATCTTCGTTGCATACAAACTATCTGCAGGGCATTGCCTGCTCTCCTCCGGTGCAGCGAGAAGCAAGCATGTGCATGAGTAGTGGGCGATTTTTGAACGGTTCATTTTGTGGCGGGGTATACACATCTGGTTTACTTACGATTAATACATGTGTTGAAATATATATATTAAAGACTTTCACCTAGTAAGTATTGGTTTGGTCTTTGGGATTTTCCAACCGAATTTATCGTATTTAAAATGTGCTCGCTTGATGGCCATGCAAAAATAAGTTATTAATTGTTACAGTAGTTTATCAATAAATATGATTAAGCTGTAATTTAAGTATTGACTGATTCCTCTTTATAATGTATTCAAAAGAATGGCATAGAAGTATTTAACAAAACATTTAAATATACTGAATTAATATTGAAGAATTAATGCAATGTATTGCTACTCTGAAGAATACTGCTTTGAAGGTATGTTTAGGTAGCCTAGGCCCTTACTTCTTTCTACAGTTCTAGGCCTAGGTCAAAGGCCTACTGTCAGTGTGTGTTAATTTGTTCGGGTCTCCGTAAGGCCTAACTCTCCAAGTCAAGTTGCTATTGTGATATAACTCGAATAAAATTCAACTTTGCTTATAGTCGAATTTAATCTAAGTCGAACTATATTTCAGTGGCACTTTAGATTTGACTTAGGCGAGTTTGACTGTATTCTTTCCTAATTTACTGCAGGCACTTCCAGTACTTGTGTACCAGTAATGAAAGTGGTGCAGTTAAAAACAAACCATTAAAATAGAAAGAAAACAACATACAGTCAAAAGAAAATTCAATATAAAACCATTATAAAATTAAATTGGAATGAAAATATTGTCATTTCTTTAAACTTAATTTTTGCTTTGTTTGGAAGTCCATTACAACTTTTAGATCCACCATATAAAAATGTTCTTTTACCTTGATAAATATTCCAATGCATGGTACAATTAAATCATTATGAGTTTGGCTACATGTATATTGTGAACAAAAATAAACTTGGATAAAAACATGCCTTTTAAACTTTCTTTAAAAGTCATAAGAATTAATTGTTAATTTCATCTTGCATATAACAGTATATTCGGCTATTTTTCATCATTATTTGAAAAAACAAAAATTTAATTACCTTTAATCTTCTCATGAGCTCATCTTTAGAGAGGTCAGGGGTTAATTCCTTGACCCCAGATGGATATACAATCCGTGCAGATGATCTATGACCCTTTGTGCGAGTCATGATCCCTGAAAAAATACATAAAAACATACAGTGTAACATCTCACAATTACCAACCTCCAAATTACGAACTCTCTATATTTAGGGCACATAGAAAAAATTATTAGATTATCACTCTTTTTTTTTTAAATTGATGAGGGAGGGCGGTTTTTTTTAAATCAGTACAATAAATTATTTCACTTTTGTTTTTATTGATGAGGGAGGGACTGTTTATATTTGGCCTGTACCTGGGCCTGTAATAGTAAATATTGTATAAAAACTGATTTAATTTTATAGTTTTTTAAAGAAAATGTATTTGAAGTCACATAATTGCATTGTTATTTTATGCTGTTGAAATAATTGATGCGGCAAAATTTTTTTTTATCTTGCATCAATATTTTGACGTGGGTGGGAGTGATAATCTAATAAATTTTTCTATTTGCCCTTACAAAAGGCAATTTGTGGAGATGACATCATTATGAACTTTTTTTTTCTCAATACAGTACAAAAACTCTTAAAAATAGAATTAAAAAATCACAAATATATAAAATATTTCATCAGCTAAAATTATGAAACAAAATGTTTAAACCAATACATCAACTGAAAACTTAATTACAAAAGTAGAAGTAGGCCTAGGCCCTAGATGGCCGAAACAAATTCCATTCATTGGAGAGGACGGACATTATATACTTGCAGTTGCCATTCAGATTCCCATTTACCAAAGGCTAAGTTTGGTAGCAACTGTGCCATTACTCCTACATACTATTACTACTCTAGCTTAAATTAATAGTTACTAACTAGGCCTAGGCCTACTATACTAAGCCTATCCTGGCATAGGGCCTAGCCTGGCCTAACTAAAATAGCTGTTTCCCCCTCCACCCTAAAAATAGGCCTAGCCTATGCCTAGTTTAGCTATGCTTAGGCCCCCAGCTAGGCTAGGCAGGAGGGCCGCTAATTCTAATATATATATAAGGTGTAGGCCTATGCCTAAGCTAGGCCTAGCCTAGCCTACATTTTTGATGAATTATGAAAATAGAATCGTTGTATTTTTAACACAATAATCGTGAATTGTATAGGCTATTACTGAATAAATAAAATCTGCGGAGAAAACAATGTTATAATTTGTTCCCACTTTCGCAAGCAATGCTATGCTGCTCAACTCGTCGCTGTATATTATGTAGGCGATAGGGCCTAGCTAGGACCGACGCCGTTCCCCGCTTCCTCCTTCGCTACTTTTCTGCCAACTCATAAATTGCATTAAAATAAGCCTGAGCTAATAATGTACAGTCTAGACTAGCCTAATCAATATTAACAAAATCTATCCTCCCCTATTCTTGAGCAGTCCTAATTTTTCAAAGCTTTAATTTTTAAAAAAAACTTTAAAGGATTACCTGAATATAGGCCTATTCGTTTTAAGAAAGAAATACGATTTTTAACACAATAATCGTGAATTTCTCCTTTTTCCGATGTTGCAGAGAAAATGGCGCCAATGTTATTTTACAGCGATAACCAACCTTTAAGTGTACCAATTCATTGGATGATTACACATAGACATTTTTATGACTTTTCGATTAAAATCCTCAAATACAAGTCAAACTTTTACACGTTATGCTATACATAATTTCTTAATGTTTACAGCAATCAGAATTTTTAAAATTATAAAAATAATTTGGCAATAAAGTGTTTTAATGAAAAAAACCCAAAATATATTTTGAAAGCAAGTAGCCAATCATAGAAGGTATACTATCATACTACGGCCCTATTAACTAGCCAGACGATCCGGGGACCCATATAGAGGGCGACATTACGGTTTTTATTAACATCAGGAATACTATCGATTGATTGATTGATTGAATTTATTCGATGCTCAAGCATAGAGAAAGGAGTAAAAACTGAGCAAGTGCACTTAAAAGATTTATTTATTAGGGATCGCTTTAGAATTGAACCGGTTAGTCACTGCGTGCGACGGCAACGCGACGAAGAACGTAGGCCTACGCGAAGACGCTATCCTAATCAATATTAACAAAATCTATCTTCCCCTACTATTCTTGAGCAGTACTAATTTTTCAAAGCTTTTTAACGTCTTTTTAATGAGGATCCGTTCAGATTGCTACTGACAATCAGCAGACGGCGTTGCGTCGTCTATCGCTCGCCGGAAGCAAATGTGGATTCGACGGAGTGAGTGTCGGCTTTAAGCCTGTTTTCCACTAGGCGATATTCGCGCGAATCGAAAGTGTGGGTTCGTGCGCATGTGTATTCACATTCCGAAGCGGAAGCGAAAAAATGCGCAACCAATCAGAGCTCAGGAA
>NW_022722245.1:164709-167491 GCF_011630105.1 Anneissia japonica | reverse complement strand
TGAACGCGATCAAGCGAATTTCGCGTCGAAATGTGGCGCGCGCGGCTGAATCGAAGACGCGACTGGCGTTTCCAATGTGAACATGCAAACGAATTTGTAGTCGAACACGCGAACGCCCAATATTCGAACTTCGACGCGGTGCGCGCGGCGGTCGCTTGACAAGTTTAGTGGGAAATTCGTCGTATAAGCGAAGACTTTTAACAGCCTATAATAAGCTTTTTGGGGGAATTTGAGTATTTCTTTCGCCGCCCCTTGCACTGTCATTGGCACAGCGTCATCTGAGCGGCACGTCTGGACTGTGGGACCCTTCTGTTGAGTGATCAATGTATAAATGGAATTATAAAATATATAAATTAACATGAATGTATTAAAAGAAATTGCTTACGACTGTACAATTTTCTGTCCTTCTAGGGATGTAATTCTTGAAAATTCATCTGACCACTGCAACCAGCCCCAGTCAATTGGGGATCTTTCTGGGATCACACGTGACGATCGGATTATCTTGTCTGGGGAGGATGCAGGATTTGGCGGTAGTGGGTGCGTGCAAAAAAATTGAAGAAATAATACCTGTAGATGGCCGGAAATGACACATTTATAATCACTATACCATTATATAGTCAAAATGAAGCGCCGACAAATTTCATGATCTTTTTTTATAGGCGATTTTCGGCAACCATCCAAGTAGATGTGTGATGAACCATAGAAAACATAGCTTAAAACATTCTCTTTGATGTATTTACTTTACCTACTTCAAAACATTGAGTCCGCAACCACCTCTTCCCCACCATGGTTGGGCTGAGGTGGGTGAGAAAATTTGAGGAAATAGTAGATGGCCGGAAATGACACTTTTAATAGTAAAATTCATCATCATCACACCATCATATATAGATAAAGCGCCAGCAAATTTTTCATGATTTTTAATCAGGGATTTTTGGCAACCACGGAGATCTAATTATTATATGATTCAATTCAATTCAATTCTTTTTTTTTAATTCAATATCAAAGTCGCAGTCGAGGACTGAATTAAATGATACTTACAATAATATAAAAACATCAAAGGAAGTAATATAAAAACATTGAAGGATTAATTATTTAAAAAAAACAAGACACAAACCGCACAGACATTCAGAAAAAGATTAAAAACATGAAAAATTTCATTATTTACAAATTATTATTAAATTTTTAAATTTTATCAATACAAATTCGCAATCAAGGCAGAATAAATTGAAATTTACAAAATTAAGGCAAGTAGGCAAATATAAAAAACATCAAAACATCAATTAACCACGGGCACAAGACATAAAATAGGAGATAAAGATTAACATTAAAATTAGAAATATAAGCAGCACACAACAGGTTAAAAAACTTAGATAATAAAATCGATTATTTTAATTATTAATTATTGGATCATTAAAATCGTATTGACTAGAATGCCAAACAGGTACGGCATACTTAACACTCGGTCTTATGTACTGTAACACTTATACACTTTTACAAGGTCGTGCTTTGGAAGTTTGAATGATGTAGGCCTACCATAGAAAAAAAAAACAACTAAAGAAACACTTTCTTTGATTTATTTAATTTACTTGACCTACATCAAAGCTGTGTGGCCACAATCACCTCAGTCCCACCATGGTTGGAAAATTTAAAGAATTAGTACCTCTAGATGGCCGGAAATGACACAAAATTCTGCATCATTACAACATAGTCAAAATGAAGCACCAACACATTTTCATGATCTTTCATGAGCTATTTTCGGCAACCACAGAGATCTAATGTGTGATGTACCATAGAAAATACAACTTAAAAACATGTCTTAAGTTGATGTATTTACTTTACCTACAGTACTTTAAAACTACGTGAGTCCACACGCATCTCAGCCCCACCACAGTTGTGGCTGAGGTGGTAAAATTTTGGGAAAGTACCTCTAGATTGCCGGATATGACACTCTTATATTTAAAATTCATTATTATCGATCTAATTAATCGCTGTGATGTACCATAGAAAATAAAACTTAATTTCCGAAAAACCAATTTTATCTTTGCACGCTTTTTCTCATACTTCTCAAACTATAATAAAGGCACGCGCACTCGAATCGTGTATAATAGGTAAATCAGATGTTTGTGGGCAGAGTATACCGGTATCTTGCTATGGCTGTAGGCCTACCGCGCTTTTTCGTTAAAACCGGAGTCATTTATGCAGTATTATTTCAACAATTTTCAGGCATATCTTCTTGATTCCCGAAAAGTGAGGGGACCAACCCTTTCTCCTTAAAAATATGTGGGGGTGAGGGGAACGTGTTCCCCTTCCCCAATGATCTGCGCCTATGGGTCCGTGAAGAGTCCACATCACCTCAGCCCCAACATGGTTGGGGGGGCTGATGCGCGAAAATTTTGAGAATTCGAGCTCTGTGTGTCAGGAAATTGCACTCTCATACCTTAAAAATCTTACCAATAATTCATATCAACAATATAATACAACAATTAGGCCTATTTTTCTTAATAGAATTTAGGGGGTGCGACCGCACCCTCTGCACTTCCCCCTCCGGGCCCTTGCATCCGCCACAGCTTGTGTGATTTGTCAATGAAGCGCTGGTTATATTAAAACCGCGTGAGGGCGCAAATATAATTTGATATTTGTATTTTGGGTTCACGCAAAGAGTATAAATAGAACAAGAGAGCCAACAACGCTCATTGAGAGCGTAAAAAAACGATACGCTCTACGCAGCTAGTGTAGGACGCCAACTAACGCTTGTATATGTTTTATTACCCAGTACTGCACC